>NC_056750.1:827347500-827517500 GCF_019279795.1 Protopterus annectens | reverse complement strand
TGGGTACTTTAATCCAGTTGGATTTTCCCGCTAAACAAATGTCAATAAATGACTGTAAAATACTAGCAGGGTCCACAGAGATACACAACTGTATGTAGTGGAATAGCATGAATGGGACTGAATAACTGTATCAAGTAACCATATTTTTTTCAATTTTTAAATTATTTTCTGAAAAATAATGTTCAAACCTTTTGAGTTTCCTGTTTTGGTTTAGTTAGAAATCTTACAGTGTTCACTATTGTGAGAGTTATTTAGAGCCCCATGACAAAAAACATAAAAAATCCTTAGGGATATTTTATCTGCCAGACACACTGGGGTTGAAGACTTCTGTGACAAAGCCACTAATCAAAATTCTTCCAATGAAGCCAACAAATATTTCCATATGCCAAATATTTCCATATCCTATTAAAACATAATCTCTGAACCATTCCCTTGAAGTATAAAAAACACATTTTTAAGATATGTATATATAATATGGTACACATGACATTAGGGTGCCACCTCAACAGCGACAATCATCTAGAGCCAAAGTCTACACCACTTGGTGGCTAGCCCTGCCACGGAAGCACTCAGTGATATTATATTCACAAAGCAGCAGAAAGTATACTAAAGGACTAAGTCAACACAGGAACATGGTAGATAGTCCAAACATGATAGTGGGTTAGACTCTAAAAGAACCTGGATGTAGATTAACTCACTACACAGAGCAGTCCACTCTACACCTGTGCCAAAAATCTAGAGTATTCAGTGTATGATAGTGGGGATTGCTGGTGCCTTTCACCTAGTTCTAAAAGGAGAAAACTTGCTTTATCAAAACTCTTCAGCATTGTACACATACAACCCCGAAGCATTTGAGTGACCCACTGAAGTGAATACGCAGTTCTGGTAATGCAGTAATGCCACCTACATGTGGGACTAGGTACTACAAGCAATAAAAGGGGGAAGCTAGACTGTCTGCAGAAGCAAGTTCCATATATAAGTGGAGCTGTACTGCAATAGATGAGAACCTAAGGGGGGGCTGAGGACAGTGCCCATGCTCATTTGGGTGGTACCTGAGCTGTTCCCATACTTCAGTGGTGATGGTCTGCACAGACTTTTAAGTTAAACATAGATGTCATTCCCTGGTAGGCTACTGATACTGTATTTCTGAACCTGTCCATGTATAGGAAATATACAGGGATGACAGATCTGTTACCTGTCATGTCTGAATTCTGTCATCTGCTCTGAGCTGATATGCAGGATAGCCTAGTGGCTTTGGTACTGCAAGCAGGCTCCTGTAGCACCTGCCAACTTTGCCTGGACTTGGGAAGATCACTGAATCCTTGGGTAAGTTTGTAGCAAACGAGGAACAGGTAATGAAATTCACTAATATAGCATGGCAAGGAATCTCCGTTCACACTCCAAGTGCAGAGAGACTCTTTACCATCCAGTACCTTAGTGTTGTGAGGTATTCATCGGACCATACTCTGTACCCGCATGATGATATCACTCCTAGGGGCAGGAAGGAAATAGAGGTTTAGAGGAGGAAAAGCAGGACAGCAGAACCTCTCTCTTCACTACTCCAAACTATATAGAATCTAGCCCATATGGGATAACCCTGCATTACATGTGCCATTCATCGATACAGTTTAGGAAAGCGTCAATGTGAAACAAAACGTACCCTTTGTAAAGGTAGAAAAAAGGAAAGACCATTCATTACAGTACTGTAAGAGTCCTCCTCAAAGAATGGGCATGTTATTTTCTCCTCTGCACCATGTGTTATTAAACTGAAAAAAATGGGCAAAGTTTCAGTCTGTAGAGTTAGTAAATAATTGAATTTGTGTGTGTGTGTGTGTATTTGTGTGTTCTGTAGCAAACTGACAGAGCACATAAGGAATGAAAAATAATACTGTGTTTTTAATTTATATACAGAATGCAAAATTGCAGTGATGCAGTTATATCATGAAAATGGCAAGGGTGTGTATACACTTACAGCCAATTGACTACATTATTGTTAATTAGCTAACAATAGATTTATGTATTTAAAGCACAACATAAGTTACTGAAAATGGAATGTATTTCTAAAAAAAGAACTGACATGTTATAAATGTTGTACATTTGTCATTACTCAATGCATTTTTTCTAAAAGTATTCATCCAAAACAGGTCATTTTCTGCTTGAGGTTAATGCACTTTCAGCTGCGAAGTTTACTTTGGCATAAATATTGTGTGCCTCATTACTCACTTGACAGTAGAGTGATCCCTAAATGACATTGACATTATTAAGGTATATTATCAGTACACAGTGTACAGTGTAGTCTGTGAATACCTCCAGGCACTGTATATAATTTACATGGCTGCATAACCTGTCAGCAGCCATAATTACAATCACAAACATCTTAGGTAGTACACCTATGTGGTGTGTGAACACTAAAAACAGACTCATATGAGGTAATGATTTGTCCAATTTTTTCTATCTGGATTTCCCCCTTACCCATGTTATAAGCAACTAGTAACAGTTGTTGTTTTCTCCATCAGTATGTCTGCCTGTCTATCTCTTTGTCTGTCTATGTATCTATATATCGATTGGCATTTGCTAACTGAATAGAGTACTGATCCAGGTGGACATTTTTCAGACTTGGCTGGTTAAGAGACTTGTTGAGAGTTATGCATTACGAAAATGGATGCTGTGGGAATCAAACATCAGACTGTAGTAAGCAGCTCTTTAAGAGCTCATGGCCCTAATCATCTGTTTTTACTACTTGGCTTGTATCTGTCTTTTATTTTTCTACATCAGCTGTGTTTTCGATCTCTACCCATATAGTGACTTTTTACTGTGCCAGATACTATTTCAGACATCTGTAACTGCTACTGATAAAAGTTGAATCCTCATGTTTTTATTTAGTATAGTGGCTTGTAATCTTATATTATTCTTCCACACTTACTTGTGAACACCAGTGTCCCACAAATGCACAGTCTGTCTGATATTATTAGTGGTAAAAGATGATGACCTCCAAGAAGTATGAAAACACACAATTGTATACTGTAACATATAAGGATATGCACAAATCTTCTTCTTCTTCTTCTTTCGGCTTTTCCAGGTTAGGGGTCACCACAGTGGATCATCTGCCCACTCATGATTGGCAGTGGAGTTTTACAGTGTCAAGTTGCCAGCCCGGCGCCCAACCTTCAACGGAAGGCGGACACATGCACACACTCATGCCTAGGGCCAATTTAGAGTGTCCAATCCACCTACCACATGTCTTTGGGATGTGGGAGGAAACCAGAGCATCCGGAGGAAACCCACGCGACCACAGAGAGGGCATGCAGACTCCACACAGAAGGCACCCCAGCGAGGATCAAACCGGAGAATCTCTTGCTGTGAGATGACAACAAGGATATGCATAAATAAAAATTAAAAAATACCCAGGGCAAATATATTGTCTTGCATGATCCAGTCGTTCCACTTTAACTGAATGACTGATCACTGCAGGAGGTACCAACCTACCCTCTTAAGAATTTTTTTAATGATTTTTCAAAATCTTGAGCTCCCCCCACCCCTTCACGCCTGCAATATACCCCCCTCACTTTCTTCTAGATCATGTATGCCCCTGATCACATTGGATGTGCCATCTAGCACTCAAGCTCTCTTCCGCAAAACTACTTCTAAATTTTCTTCCTCCTGATTTTTCTTTTATAAAGTATTTAGTTAAATAGTTGTATTCATTAGAGTTGAGTTAGTTTAATAATTTTTGTAATTTTATACTTTTAGTACTCTTCCCCTCCTGTTCCTGTGACACGCCATTTTTTTCCTTGTTAGGCCTGATCTTTTTATGTCCCTTTATTCTTACTTTCTATGTATTTTATAGAATTTTATTTTCCTGTTTTGATTAAACTTTACTGTTTATCAGTACTGTTGGCTGGCATGTTTTGTGGAGTATAATATGTGGTTAGTTGATTGAAAAAAATTATGTTTATTGGTGCAGTTGATTAGTCTTTTTTGTGCATCACATAGCATGGTTACTTTTTTGGATTTTGCTGTGTATTTTTCCTGACAGTGCTTATTGTGAGATTGTATTTGTTGACAAGTCATGGATGACCCTAGGATTAAGGAAATGCTCTAAGTGTGGTCAAAAGATTCCCTATAATGCACACAACCTGTGTGTTATGTGCCTGGGGTGGATCATTATTCCTCCTTCTGCTTTATTCTTTCTGGGAATCAAACCACCAATGTTGATGACTTCAGCCATAGTGTCCCCCAGCACTGAGGGAGTCAGTGTTGAGACAATCAGTAGCAAGGATGTTGGCACTGATGAAAGGACTGTTGAGGTAGATGGTACGGTAACTACATTTGGCTGTGATACTCCTGGTGCCAAAACAGAGGCCAATGTAGCAGCATAAGTTGAGGAGGGAACAAATCCTTCTCTAGTGATCCTAGATGCAGAGGGGATAGTGACTGCTCCAAATTCCATTTTGGACTAGACCAAAGTCTTTATCCTCCTTTTTATTTCAGAAACATTGTAGGGCTGTGTATTGATCAAGCTTACTTTAGTGAAATCCCAAAAGAGGTTTAGGATTCAAAGCATGGAAAAGATGATGACAGAGGAAATATAAAACAATAGAGGAAAAAGGCAAAGAAAAACGAAGGACAGAGGAAATTAGGCCAAGTGAGTACAGGCCTCCTCCTCCAAAAGTGTACTAGAGGGACCCAACTTCTACTAGGACCACACCGACTAGGGAACCACTACAAAGTTCTCTTGTTGGGGTTTTCCACAGCTGGAAATTTTAGTTCATCCAGGCTGCACCCCAAGGGAGACACTTAACAGCTTCTCCAGTGGCTGGGAACTTTCATGATACATTGAATCCTAAACCTCTTTGGGAATATCATTAAGGTCAACTTGATCAATATAGAGCCCTGCAATTCATCTCAAATGAGAAAGGAGTTTAAAGACCTTGGTTAAGTCCGAAATTGAATTTGGTGCCCTCACCACCTCTTATGCCTCTAGGGTAGCTAGAGAAGGCTTTGTTCCCTCCTCAACTCATACTCCTACCCTAGGCGCTATTTTGGCACTGTGAGTATCAGAACCAAATGTGGTTACCATGCCAACTACTGCAACAGTCCTTCAGTCAGTACCAAGGATGTTGGCACCAATGGAAGGGCTGTTGCAGTAGATATGTCACTACCATACCATCTGTTGTAACAGTCCTTCCATCGGTACTAATATACCTGGTACTGATTGTCTCAACACTGACTCCTTTGGTGCTGATGGACACTAAGCCTGAACTTATTAACATTGATGGCTCTACTGCATCATCAGTACCAATTCCCTTAATAACATTTATAGTCATCATCATCACCATCATCATCATCATCATCACCATCATAACCATCATCATCATAACCATCATCATCATCATCATCATCACCATCATCATCATCATCATCATCACCATCATCATCATCACCATCATCACCACCATAATCATCATCATCATCACCATCATCATCATCATCATCATTTGAGTGTTTGGTGCCCACCTTAGCACCAGTCATTGTGTCCTGTCCAAGCTATAGCACCACTGTGTCAGCTCTGACGTTATCAGGGTCAGTTTCGGGACAGGTCTGATGACTTCATTGTTAATATTTTCAACACCACCAGCTGAATTTGTGGAATTAGTTAAAGGCAAACATGTTTCACAAGCACCTTCTGTATTGACACCACCATCAACATCTCACAGTTTGGGACATGGGGTCTTTCTTCCTTATCCTTGTAGGACTCATCACCAAAGAGTGTGAGAAAATGGCAGAGTCCACTGCATCAATAACAACATGTCAAATTAAGTACAAAAGTAGTGACTCAGCAAATATTTTTGAACTGTCCTAAACTTACATCTAGACATACCGCTGCTATTATTATTATTGTTAGCACCAGTATTTGTATTAGCTCTACTGCTATTACCTGGAGGACTATAGCTACTGCTCCTGCTATCGTGGTTAGTACCAGTATTTGTATTACCTCTACTACTGCTATTACCTGGAGGACTGTAGCTACTGCTATCGTTGTTAGCACCAGTATTTGTATTACCTCTACTACTGCTATTACCTGGAGGACTGTAGCTACTGCTCCTGCTATCATGGTTAGTACCAGTATTTGTATTACCTCTACTACTGCTATTACCTGGAGGACTGTAGCTACTGCCATCGTTGTTAGCACCAGTATTTGTATTACCTCTACTACTGCTATTACCTGGAGGACTATAGCTACTGCTCCTGCTATCATGGTTAATACCAGTATTTGTATTACCTCTACTACTGCTATTACCTGGAGGACTGTAGCTACTGCTACCGCTATCATTGTTAGCACCAGTATTTGTATTACCTCTACTACTGCTATTACCTGAAGGACTATAGCTACTGCTATCGTTGTTAGCACCAGTATTTGTATTACCTCTACTACTGCTATTACCTGGAGGACTGTAGCTACTGCTCCTGCTATCATGGTTAGTACCAGTATTTGTATTACCTCTACTACTGCTAATACCTGGAGGACTGTAGCTACTGCTATCGTTGTTAGCACCAGTATTTGTATTACCTCTACTACCGCTATTACCTGGAGGACTGTAGCTACTGCTCCTGCTATCATGGTTATTACCAGTATTTGTATTACCTCTACTACTGCTATTACCTGGAGGACTGTAGCTACTGCTCCTGCTATCATGGTTAATACCAGTATTTGTATTACCTCTACTACTGCTATTACCTGGAGGACTGTAGCTACTGCTCCTGCTATCATGGTTAATAACAGTATTTGTATTACCTCTACTACTGCTATTACCTGGAGGACCATATCTACTGCTATCGTTGTTAGCACCAGTATTAGTATTACCTCTACTACTGCTATTACCTGGAGGACTGTAGCTACTGCTCCTGCTATCATGGTTAGTACCAGTATTTGTATTACCTCTACTACTGCTATTACCTGGAGGACTGTAGCTACTGCTCCTGCTATCATTGTTAGCACCAGTATTTGTATTACCTCTACTACTGCTATTACCTGGAGGACTGTAGCTACTGCTCCTGCTATCGTTGTTAGCACCAGTATTTGTATTACCTCTACTACTGCTATTACCTGGAGGACTGTAGCTACTGCTATCATTGTTAGCACCAGTATTTGTATTACCTCTACTACTGCTATTACCTGGAGGACTATAGCTACTGCTCCTGCTATCATGGTTAGTACCAGTATTTGTATTACCTCTACTACTGCTATTACCTGGAGGACTATAGCTACTGCTCCTGCTATCATGGTTAGTACCAGTATTTGTATTACCTCTACTACTGCTATTACCTGGAGGACAATAGCTACTGCTATCGTTGTTAGCACCAGTATTTGTATTACCTCTACTACTGCTATTACCTGGAGGACTATAGCTACTGCTCCTGCTATCATGGTTAGTACCAGTATGTGTAATACCTCTACTACTGCTATTACCTGGAGGACTGTAGCTACTGCTCCTGCTATCATGGTTAATACCAGTATTTGTATTACCTCTACTACTGCTATTACCTGGAGGACTGTAGCTACTGCTACTGCTATCATTGTTAGCACCAGTATTTGTATTACCTCTACTACTGCTATTACCTGGAGGACTGTAGCTACTGCTATCATTGTTAGTAGCAGTATTTGTATTACCTCTACTACTGCTATTACCTGGAGGACTATAGCTACTGCTCCTGCTATCATGGTTAGTACCAGTATTTGTATTACCTCTACTACTGCTATTACCTGGAGGACTGTAGCTACTGCTCCTGCTATCATGGTTATTACCAGTATTTGTATTACCTCTACTACTGCTATTACCTGGAGGACTGTAGCTACTGCTATTGTTGTTAGCACCAGTATTTGTATTACCTCTACTACTGCTATTACCTGGAGGACTGTAGCTACTGCTCCTGCTATCATTGTTAGCACCAGTGTTTGTATTACCTCTACTACTGCTATTACCTGGAGGACTGTAGCTACTGCTATCGTTGTTAGCACCAGTATTTGTATTACCTCTACTACTGCTATTACCTGGAGGACTGTAGCTACTGCTCCTGCTATCATGGTTAGTACCAGTATTTGTATTACCTCTACTACTGCTATTACCTGGAGGACTGTAGCTACTGCTGTCGTTGTTAGCACCAGTATTTGTATTACCTCTACTACTGCTATTACCTGGAGGACTGTAGCTACTGCTGTCGTTGTTAGCACCAGTATTTGTATTACCTCTACTACTGCTATTACCTGGAGGACTGTAGCTACTGCTGTCGTTGTTAGTACCAGTATTTGTATTACCTCTACTACTGCTATTACCTGGAGGACTGTAGCTACTGCTACTGCTATCATTGTTAGCACCAGTATTTGTATTACCTCTACTACTGCTATTACCTGGAGGACTATAGCTACTGCTATCGTTGTTAGCACCAGTATTTGTATTACCTCTACTACTGCTATTACCTGGAGGACTGTAGCTACTGCTCCTGCTATCATGGTTAATACCAGTATTTGTATTACCTCTACTACTGCTATTACCTGGAGGACTGTAGCTACTGCTATCGTTGTTAGCACCAGTATTTGTATTACCTCTACTACTGCTATTACCTGGAGGACTATAGCTACTGCTCCTGCTATCATGGTTAGCACCAGTATTTGTATTACCTCTACTACTGCTATTACCTGGAGGACTATAGCTACTGCTATCGTTGTTAGCACCAGTATTTGTATTACCTCTACTACTGCTATTACCTGGAGGACTATAGCTACTGCTATCGTTGTTAGCACCAGTATTTGTATTACCTCTACTACTGCTATTACCTGGAGGACTATAGCTACTGCTATCGTTGTTAGCACCAGTATTTGTATTACCTCTACTACTGCTATTACCTGGAGGACTGTAGCTACTGCTATCGTTGTTAGCACCAGTATTTGTATTACCTCTACTACTGCTATTACCTGGAGGACTGTAGCTACTGCGCCTGCTATCATGGTTAGTACCAGTATTTGTATTACCTCTACTACTGCTATTACCTGGAGGACTGTAGCTACTGCTGTCGTTGTTAGCACCAGTATTTGTATTACCTCTACTACTGCTATTACCTGGAGGACTGTAGCTACTGCTGTCGTTGTTAGCACCAGTATTTGTATTACCTCTACTACTGCTATTACCTGGAGGACTGTAGCTACTGCTGTCGTTGTTAGTACCAGTATTTGTATTACCTCTACTACTGCTATTACCTGGAGGACTGTAGCTACTGCTACTGCTATCATTGTTAGCACCAGTATTTGTATTACCTCTACTACTGCTATTACCTGGAGGACTGTAGCTACTGCTGTCGTTGTTAGCACCAGTATTTGTATTACCTCTACTACTGCTATTACCTGGAGGACTGTAGCTACTGCTCCTGCTATCATGGTTAGTACCAGTATTTGTATTACCTCTACTACTGCTATTACCTGGAGGACTGTAGCTACTGCTCCTGCTATCATTGTTAGCACCAGTATTTGTATTACCTCTACTACTGCTATTACCTGGAGGACTGTAGCTACTGCTCCTGCTATCGTTGTTAGCACCAGTATTTGTATTACCTCTACTACTGCTATTACCTGGAGGACTGTAGCTACTGCTATCGTTGTTAGCACCAGTATTTGTATTACCTCTACTACTGCTATTACCTGGAGGACTGTAGCTACTGCTATCGTTGTTAGCACCAGTATTTGTATTACCTCTACTACTGCTATTACCTGGAGGACTATAGCTACTGCTATCGTTGTTAGCACCAGTATTTGTATTACCTCTACTACTGCTATTACCTGGAGGACTAT
This sequence comes from Protopterus annectens, assembly GCF_019279795.1. NCBI lineage: Eukaryota > Metazoa > Chordata > Ceratodontiformes > Protopteridae > Protopterus > Protopterus annectens. The sequence goes on along the minus strand of NC_056750.1, from coordinate 827,507,656 downwards.
AGCTACTGCTATCGTTGTTAGCACCAGTATTTGTATTACCTCTACTACTGCTATTACCTGGAGGACTATAGCTACTGCTATCGTTGTTAGCACCAGTATTTGTATTACCTCTACTACTGCTATTACCTGGAGGACTGTAGCTACTGCTCCTGCTATCATGGTTAGTACCAGTATTTGTATTACCTCTACTACTGCTATTACCTGGAGGACTGTAGCTACTGCTATCGTTGTTAGCACCAGTATTTGTATTACCTCTACTACTGCTATTACCTGGAGGACTGTAGCTACTGCTATCGTTGTTAGCACCAGTATTTGTATTACCTCTACTACTGCTATTACCTGGAGGACTATAGCTACTGCTCCTGCTATCATGGTTAGCACCAGTATTTGTATTACCTCTACTACTGCTATTACCTGGAGGACTATAGCTACTGCTATCGTTGTTAGCACCAGTATTTGTATTACCTCTACTACTACTATTACCTGGAGGACTGTAGCTACTGCTATCGTTGTTAGCACCAGTATTTGTATTACCTCTACTACTGCTATTACCTGGAGGACTGTAGCTACTGCTCCTGCTATCATGGTTAGTACCAGTATTTGTATTACCTCTACTACTGCTATTACCTGGAGGACTGTAGCTACTGCTCCTGCTATCATTGTTAGCACCAGTATTTGTATTACCTCTACTACTGCTATTACCTGGAGGACTATAGCTACTGCTCCTGCTATCATGGTTAGTACCAGTATTTGTATTACCTCTACTACTGCTATTACCTGGAGGACTGTAGCTACTGCTCCTGCTATCATGGTTATTACCAGTATTTGTATTACCTCTACTACTGCTATTACCTGGAGGACTATAGCTACTGCTATCGTTGTTAGCACCAGTATTTGTATTACCTCTACTACTGCTATTACCTGGAGGACTGTAGCTACTGCTATCATTGTTAGCACCAGTATTTGTATTACCTCTACTACTGCTATTACCTGGAGGACTGTAGCTACCGCTATCATGGTTAGTACCAGTATTTGTATTACCTCTACTACTGCTATTACCTGGAGGACTATAGCTACTGCTCCTGCTATCATGGTTAATACCAGTATTTGTATTACCTCTACTACTGCTATTAACTGGAGGACTATAGCTACTGCTCCTGCTATCATGGTTAGCACCAGTATTTGTATTACCTCTACTACTGCTATTACCTGGAGGACTATAGCTACTGCTCCTGCTATCATGGTTAGCACCAGTATTTGTATTACCTCTACTACTGCTATTACCTGGAGGACCATAGCTACTGCTATCGTTGTTAGCACCAGTATTTGTATTACCTCTACTACTGCTATTACCTGGAGGACTGTAGCTACTGCTATCGTTGTTAGCACCAGTATTTGTATTACCTCTACTACTGCTATTACCTGGAGGACTGTAGCTACTGCTCCTGCTATCATGGTTAGTACCAGTATTTGTATTACCTCTACTACTGCTATTACCTGGAGGACTGTAGCTACTGCTCCTGCTATCATTGTTAGCACCAGTATTTGTATTACCTCTACTACTGCTATTACCTGGAGGACTATAGCTACTGCTCCTGCTATCATGGTTAGTACCAGTATTTGTATTACCTCTACTACTGCTATTACCTGGAGGACTGTAGCTACTGCTCCTGCTATGATGGTTATTACCAGTATTTGTATTACCTCTACTACTGCTATTACCTGGAGGACTATAGCTACTGCTATCGTTGTTAGCACCAGTATTTGTATTACCTCTACTACTGCTATTACCTGGAGGACTGTAGCTACTGCTATCGTTGTTAGCACCAGTATTTGTATTACCTCTACTACTGCTATTACCTGGAGGACTGTAGCTACCGCTATCATGGTTAGTACCAGTATTTGTATTACCTCTACTACTGCTATTACCTGGAGGACTATAGCTACTGCTCCTGCTATCATGGTTAATACCAGTATTTGTATTACCTCTACTACTGCTATTACCTGGAGGACTATAGCTACTGCTCCTGCTATCATGGTTAGCACCAGTATTTGTACTACCTCTACTACTGCTATTACCTGGAGGACTATAGCTACTGCTCCTGCTATCATGTTTAGCACCAGTATTTGTATTACCTCTACTACTGCTATTACCTGGAGGACTGTAGCTACTGCTCCTGCTATCATGGTTAGTACCAGTATTTGTATTACCTCTACTACTGCTATTACCTGGAGGACTATAGCTACTGCTATCGTTGTTAGCACCAGTATTTGTATTACCTCTACTACTGCTATTACCTGGAGGACTGTAGCTACCGCTATCATGGTTAGTACCAGTATTTGTATTACCTCTACTACTGCTATTACCTGGAGGACTATAGCTACTGCTCCTGCTATCATGGTTAATACCAGTATTTGTATTACCTCTACTACTGCTATTACCTGGAGGACTATAGCTACTGCTCCTGCTATCATGGTTAATACCAGTATTTGTATTACCTCTACTACTGCTATTACCTGGAGGACTGTAGCTACTGCTCCTGCTATCATGGTTAATACCAGTATTTGTATTACCTCTACTACTGCTATTACCTGGAGGACTGTAGCTACTGCTCCTGCTATCATTGTTAGTACCAGTATTTGTATTACCTCTACTACTGCTATTACCTGGAGGACTGTAGCTACTGCTATCGTTGTTAGCACCAGTATTTGTATTACCTCTACTACTGCTATTACCTGGAGGACTATAGCTACTGCTCCTGCTATCATGGTTAGCACCAGTATTTGTATTACCTCTACTACTGCTATTACCTGGAGGACCATAGCTACTGCTATCGTTGTTAGCACCAGTATTTGTATTACCTCTACTACTGCTATTACCTGGAGGACTGTAGCTACTGCTATCGTTGTTAGCACCAGTATTTGTATTACCTCTACTACTGCTATTACCTGGAGGACTGTAGCTACTGCTCCTGCTATCATGGTTAGTACCAGTATTTGTATTACCTCTACTACTGCTATTACCTGGAGGACTGTAGCTACTGCTCCTGCTATCATTGTTAGCACCAGTATTTGTATTACCTCTACTACTGCTATTACCTGGAGGACTATAGCTACTGCTCCTGCTATCATGGCTAGTACCAGTATTTGTATTACCTCTACTACTGCTATTACCTGGAGGACTGTAGCTACTGCTCCTGCTATCATGGTTATTACCAGTATTTGTATTACCTCTACTACTGCTATTACCTGGAGGACTATAGCTACTGCTATCGTTGTTAGCACCAGTATTTGTATTACCTCTACTACTGCTATTACCTGGAGGACTGTAGCTACTGCTATCGTTGTTAGCACCAGTATTTGTATTACCTCTACTACTGCTATTACCTGGAGGACTGTAGCTACCGCTATCATGGTTAGTACCAGTATTTGTATTACCTCTACTACTGCTATTACCTGGAGGACTATAGCTACTGCTCCTGCTATCATGGTTAATACCAGTATTTGTATTACCTCTACTACTGCTATTACCTGGAGGACTATAGCTACTGCTCCTGCTATCATGGTTAGCACCAGTATTTGTATTACCTCTACTACTGCTATTACCTGGAGGACTATAGCTACTGCTCCTGCTATCATGGTTAGCACCAGTATTTGTATTACCTCTACTACTGCTATTACCTGGAGGACCATAGCTACTGCTATCGTTGTTAGCACCAGTATTTGTATTACCTCTACTACTGCTATTACCTGGAGGACTGTAGCTACTGCTATCGTTGTTAGCACCAGTATTTGTATTACCTCTACTACTGCTATTACCTGGAGGACTGTAGCTACTGCTCCTGCTATCATGGTTAGTACCAGTATTTGTATTACCTCTACTACTGCTATTACCTGGAGGACTGTAGCTACTGCTCCTGCTATCATTGTTAGCACCAGTATTTGTATTACCTCTACTACTGCTATTACCTGGAGGACTATAGCTACTGCTCCTGCTATCATGGTTATTACCAGTATTTGTATTACCTCTACTACTGCTATTACCTGGAGGACTATAGCTACTGCTATCGTTGTTAGCACCAGTATTTGTATTAACTCTACTACTGCTATTACCTGGAGGACTGTAGCTACTGCTATCGTTGTTAGCACCAGTATTTGTATTACCTCTACTTCTGCTATTACCTGGAGGACTGTAGCTACCGCTATCATGGTTAGTACCAGTATTTGTATTACCTGTACTACTGCTATTACCTGGAGGACTATAGCTACTGCTCCTGCTATCATGGTTAATACCAGTATTTGTATTACCTCTACTACTGCTATTACCTGGAGGACTAAAGCTACTGCTCCTGCTATCATGGTTAGCACCAGTATTTGTATTACCTCTACTACTGCTATTACCTGGAGGACTATAGCTACTGCTCCTGCTATCATGGTTAGCACCAGTATTTGTATTACCTCTACTACTGCTATTACCTGGAGGACCATAGCTACTGCTATCGTTGTTAGCACCAGTATTTGTATTACCTCTACTACTGCTATTACCTGGAGGACTGTAGCTACTGCTATCGTTGTTAGCACCAGTATTTGTATTACCTCTACTACTGCTATTACCTGGAGGACTGTAGCTACTGCTCCTGCTATCATGGTTAGTACCAGTATTTGTATTACCTCTACTACTGCTATTACCTGGAGGACTGTAGCTACTGCTCCTGCTATCATGGTTATTACCAGTATTTGTATTACCTCTACTACTGCTATTACCTGGAGGACTATAGCTACTGCTATCGTTGTTAGCACCAGTATTTGTATTACCTCTACTACTGCTATTACCTGGAGGACTGTAGCTACTGCTATCGTTGTTAGCACCAGTATTTGTATTACCTCTACTACTGCTATTACCTGGAGGACTGTAGCTACTGCTCCTGCTATCATTGTTAGCACCAGTATTTGTATTACCTCTACTACTGCTATTACCTGGAGGACTATAGCTACTGCTCCTGCTATCATGGTTAGTACCAGTATTTGTATTACCTCTACTACTGCTATTACCTGGAGGACTGTAGCTACTGCTCCTGCTATCATGGTTATTACCAGTATTTGTATTACCTCTACTACTGCTATTACCTGGAGGACTATAGCTACTGCTATCGTTGTTAGCACCAGTATTTGTATTACCTCTACTACTGCTATTACCTGGAGGACTGTAGCTACTGCTATCGTTGTTAGCACCAGTATTTGTATTACCTGTACTACTGCTATTACCTGGAGGACTGTAGCTACCGCTATCATGGTTAGTACCAGTATTTGTATTACCTCTACTACTGCTATTACCTGGAGGACTATAGCTACTGCTCCTGCTATCATGGTTAATACCAGTATTTGTATTACCTCTACTACTGCTATTACCTGGAGGACTATAGCTACTGCTCCTGCTATCATGGTTAGCACCAGTATTTGTATTACCTCTACTACTGCTATTACCTGGAGGACTATAGCTACTGCTCCTGCTATCATGGTTAGCACCAGTATTTGTATTACCTCTACTACTGCTATTACCTGGAGGACCATAGCTACTGCTATCGTTGTTAGCACCAGTATTTGTATTACCTCTACTACTGCTATTACCTGGAGGACTGTAGCTACTGCTATCGTTGTTAGCACCAGTATTTGTATTACCTCTACTACTGCTATTACCTGGAGGACTGTAGCTACTGCTCCTGCTATCATGGTTAGTACCAGTATTTGTATTACCTCTACTACTGCTATTACCTGGAGGACTGTAGCTACTGCTCCTGCTATCATTGTTAGCACCAGTATTTGTATTACCTCTACTACTGCTATTACCTGGAGGACTATAGCTACTGCTCCTGCTATCATGGTTAGCACCAGTATTTGTATTACCTCTACTACTGCTATTACCTGGAGGACTGTAGCTACTGCTATCGTTGTTAGCACCAGTATTTGTATTACCTCTACTTCTGCTATTACCTGGAGGACTGTAGCTACCGCTATCATGGTTAGTACCAGTATTTGTATTACCTGTACTACTGCTATTACCTGGAGGACTATAGCTACTGCTCCTGCTATCATGGTTAATACCAGTATTTGTATTACCTCTACTACTGCTATTACCTGGAGGACTATAGCTACTGCTCCTGCTATCATGGTTAGCACCAGTATTTGTATTACCTCTACTACTGCTATTACCTGGAGGACTATAGCTACTGCTCCTGCTATCATGGTTAGCACCAGTATTTGTATTACCTCTACTACTGCTATTACCTGGAGGACCATAGCTACTGCTACTGCTATCGTTGTTAGCACCAGTATTTGTATTACCTCTACTACTGCTATTACCTGGAGGACTGTAGCTACTGCTATCGTTGTTAGCACCAGTATTTGTATTACCTCTACTACTGCTATTACCTGGAGGACTGTAGCTACTGCTCCTGCTATCATGGTTAGTACCAGTATTTGTATTACCTCTACTACTGCTATTACCTGGAGGACTGTAGCTACTGCTCCTGCTATCATGGTTATTACCAGTATTTGTATTACCTCTACTACTGCTATTACCTGGAGGACTATAGCTACTGCTATCGTTGTTAGCACCAGTATTTGTATTACCTCTACTACTGCTATTACCTGGAGGACTGTAGCTACTGCTATCGTTGTTAGCACCAGTATTTGTATTACCTCTACTACTGCTATTACCTGGAGGACTGTAGCTACCGCTATCATGGTTAGTACCAGTATTTGTATTACCTCTACTACTGCTATTACCTGGAGGACTATAGCTACTGCTCCTGCTATCATGGTTAATACCAGTATTTGTATTACCTCTACTACTGCTATTACCTGGAGGACTATAGCTACTGCTCCTGCTATCATGGTTAGCACCAGTATTTGTATTACCTCTACTACTGCTATTACCTGGAGGACTGTAGCTACTGCTCCTGCTATCATGGTTAGTACCAGTATTTGTATTACCTCTACTACTGCTATTACCTGGAGGACTGTAGCTACTGCTGTCGTTGTTAGCACCAGTATTTGTATTACCTCTACTACTGCTATTACCTGGAGGACTGTAGCTACTGCTGTCGTTGTTAGCACCAGTATTTGTATTACCTCTACTACTGCTATTACCTGGAGGACTGTAGCTACTGCTCCTGCTATCATGGTTAGCACCAGTATTTGTATTACCTCTACTACTGCTATTACCTGGAGGACTATAGCTACTGCTATCATTGTTAGCACCAGTATTTGTATTACCTCTACTACTGCTATTACCTGGAGGACTATAGCTACTGCTACTGCTATCGTTGTTAGCACCAGTATTTGTATTACCTCTACTACTGCTATTACCTGGAGGACTGTAGCTACTGCTCCTGCTATCATGGTTAGCACCAGTATTTGTATTACCTCTACTACTGCTATTACCTGGAGGACTGTAGCTACTGCTATCGTTGTTAGCACCAGTATTTGTATTACCTCTACTACTGCTATTACCTGGAGGACTATAGCTACTGCTGCTATCATGGTTAGCACCAGTATTTGTATTACCTCTACTACTGCTATTACCTGGAGGACTGTAGCTACTGCTGCTATCGTTGTTAGCACCAGTATTTGTATTACCTCTACTACTGCTATTACCTGGAGGACTGTAGCTACTGCTACTGCTATCGTTGTTAGCACCAGTATTTGTATTACCTCTACTACTGCTATTACCTGGAGGACTGTAGCTACTGCTCCTGCTATCATGGTTAGTACCAGTATTTGTATTACCTCTACTACTGCTATTACCTGGAGGACTGTAGCTACTGCTCCTGCTATCATTGTTAGCACCAGTATTTGTATTACCTCTACTACTGCTATTACCTGGAGGACTGTAGCTACTGCTGCTATCGTTGTTAGCACCAGTATTTGTATTACCTCTACTACTGCTATTACCTGGAGGACTGTAGCTACTGCTACTGCTATCATGGTTAGCACCAGTATTTGTATTACCTCTACTACTGCTATTACCTGGAGGACTGTAGCTACTGCTATCGTTGTTAGCACCAGTATTTGTATTACCTCTACTACTGCTATTACCTGGAGGACTGTAGCTACTGCTCCTGCTATCGTTGTTAGCACCAGTATTTGTATTACCTCTACTACTGCTATTACCTGGAGGACTGTAGCTACTGCTCCTGCTATCATGGTTAGTACCAGTATTTGTATTACCTCTACTACTGCTATTACCTGGAGGACTGTAGCTACTGCTATGCTATCGTTGTTAGCACCAGTATTTGTATTACCTCTACTACTGCTATTACCTGGAGGACTGTAGCTACTGCTCCTGCTATCGTTGTTAGCACCAGTATTTGTATTACCTCTACTACTGCTATTACCTGGAGGACTATAGCTACTGCTCCTGCTATCATGGTTAGCACCAGTATTTGTATTACCTCTACTACTGCTATTACCTGGAGGACTATAGCTACTGCTATCGTTGTTAGCACCAGTATTTGTATTACCTCTACTACTGCTATTACCTGGAGGACTGTAGCTACTGCTCCTGCTATCATTGTTAGCACCAGTATTTGTATTACCTCTACTACTGCTATTACCTGGAGGACTGTAGCTACTGCTCCTGCTATCATGGTTAGCACCAGTATTTGTATTACCTCTACTACTGCTATTACCTGGAGGACTGTAGCTACTGCTCCTGCTATCATTGTTAGCACCAGTATTTGTATTACCTCTACTACTGCTATTACCTGGAGGACTATAGCTACTGCTCCTGCTATCATGGTTAGTACCAGTATTTGTATTACCTCTACTACTGCTATTACCTGGAGGACTATAGCTACTGCTATCGTTGTTAGCACCAGTATTTGTATTACCTCTACTACTGCTATTACCTGGAGGACTGTAGCTACTGCTATCATTGTTAGCACCAGTATTTGTATTACCTCTACTACTGCTATTACCTGGAGGACTGTAGCTACTGCTATCATGGTTAGTACCAGTATTTGTATTACCTCTACTACTGCTATTACCTGGAGGACTATAGCTACTGCTCCTGCTATCATGGTTAATACCAGTATTTGTATTACCTCTACTACTGCTATTAACTGGAGGACTATAGCTACTGCTCCTGCTATCATGGTTAGCACCAGTATTTGTATTACCTCTACTACTGCTATTACCTGGAGGACTATAGCTACTGCTCCTGCTATCATGGTTAGCACCAGTATTTGTATTACCTCTACTACTGCTATTACCTGGAGGACCATAGCTACTGCTACTGCTATCGTTGTTAGCACCAGTATTTGTATTACCTCTACTACTGCTATTACCTGGAGGACTGTAGCTACTGCTCCTGCTATCATGGTTAGCACCAGTATTTGTATTACCTCTACTACTGCTATTACCTGGAGGACTGTAGCTACTGCTCCTGCTATCATGGTTAGTACCAGTATTTGTATTACCTCTACTACTGCTATTACCTGGAGGACTATAGCTACTGCTCCTGCTATCATGGTTAGTACCAGTATTTGTATTACCTCTACTACTGCTATTACCTGGAGGACTGTAGCTACTGCTCCTGCTATCATGGTTATTACCAGTATTTGTATTACCTCTACTACTGCTATTACCTGGAGGACTATAGCTACTGCTCCTGCTATCATGGTTAGCACCAGTATTTGTATTACCTCTACTACTGCTATTACCTGGAGGACTGTAGCTACTGCTATCGTTGTTAGCACCAGTATTTGTATTACCTCTACTACTGCTATTACCTGGAGGACTGTAGCTACGCTATCATGGTTAGTACCAGTATTTGTATTACCTCTACTACTGCTATTACCTGGAGGACTATAGCTACTGCTCCTGCTATCATGGTTAATACCAGTATTTGTATTACCTCTACTACTGCTATTACCTGGAGGACTATAGCTACTGCTCCTGCTATCATGGTTAGCACCAGTATTTGTACTACCTCTACTACTGCTATTACCTGGAGGACTATAGCTACTGCTCCTGCTATCATGTTTAGCACCAGTATTTGTATTACCTCTACTACTGCTATTACCTGGAGGACTGTAGCTACTGCTCCTGCTATCATGGTTAGTACCAGTATTTGTATTACCTCTACTACTGCTATTACCTGGAGGACTATAGCTACTGCTATCGTTGTTAGCACCAGTATTTGTATTACCTCTACTACTGCTATTACCTGGAGGACTGTAGCTACCGCTATCATGGTTAGTACCAGTATTTGTATTACCTCTACTACTGCTATTACCTGGAGGACTATAGCTACTGCTCCTGCTATCATGGTTAATACCAGTATTTGTATTACCTCTACTACTGCTATTACCTGGAGGACTATAGCTACTGCTCCTGCTATCATGGTTAATACCAGTATTTGTATTACCTCTACTACTGCTATTACCTGGAGGACTGTAGCTACTGCTCCTGCTATCATGGTTAATACCAGTATTTGTATTACCTCTACTACTGCTATTACCTGGAGGACTGTAGCTACTGCTCCTGCTATCATTGTTAGTACCAGTATTTGTATTACCTCTACTACTGCTATTACCTGGAGGACTGTAGCTACTGCTATCGTTGTTAGCACCAGTATTTGTATTACCTCTACTACTGCTATTACCTGGAGGACTATAGCTACTGCTCCTGCTATCATGGTTAGCACCAGTATTTGTATTACCTCTACTACTGCTATTACCTGGAGGACCATAGCTACTGCTGCTATCGTTGTTAGCACCAGTATTTGTATTACCTCTACTACTGCTATTACCTGGAGGACTGTAGCTACTGCTATCGTTGTTAGCACCAGTATTTGTATTACCTCTACTACTGCTATTACCTGGAGGACTGTAGCTACTGCTCCTGCTATCATGGTTAGTACCAGTATTTGTATTACCTCTACTACTGCTATTACCTGGAGGACTGTAGCTACTGCTCCTGCTATCATTGTTAGCACCAGTATTTGTATTACCTCTACTACTGCTATTACCTGGAGGACTATAGCTACTGCTCCTGCTATCATGGCTAGTACCAGTATTTGTATTACCTCTACTACTGCTATTACCTGGAGGACTGTAGCTACTGCTCCTGCTATCATGGTTATTACCAGTATTTGTATTACCTCTACTACTGCTATTACCTGGAGGACTATAGCTACTGCTATCGTTGTTAGCACCAGTATTTGTATTACCTCTACTACTGCTATTACCTGGAGGACTGTAGCTACTGCTATCGTTGTTAGCACCAGTATTTGTATTACCTCTACTACTGCTATTACCTGGAGGACTGTAGCTACCGCTATCATGGTTAGTACCAGTATTTGTATTACCTCTACTACTGCTATTACCTGGAGGACTATAGCTACTGCTCCTGCTATCATGGTTAATACCAGTATTTGTATTACCTCTACTACTGCTATTACCTGGAGGACTATAGCTACTGCTCCTGCTATCATGGTTAGCACCAGTATTTGTATTACCTCTACTACTGCTATTACCTGGAGGACTATAGCTACTGCTCCTGCTATCATGGTTAGCACCAGTATTTGTATTACCTCTACTACTGCTATTACCTGGAGGACCATAGCTACTGCTATCGTTGTTAGCACCAGTATTTGTATTACCTCTACTACTGCTATTACCTGGAGGACTGTAGCTACTGCTCCTGCTATCATGGTTAGTACCAGTATTTGTATTACCTCTACTACTGCTATTACCTGGAGGACTGTAGCTACTGCTCCTGCTATCATTGTTAGCACCAGTATTTGTATTACCTCTACTACTGCTATTACCTGGAGGACTATAGCTACTGCTCCTGCTATCATGGTTATTACCAGTATTTGTATTACCTCTACTACTGCTATTACCTGGAGGACTATAGCTACTGCTATGCTATCGTTGTTAGCACCAGTATTTGTATTAACTCTACTACTGCTATTACCTGGAGGACTGTAGCTACTGCTATCGTTGTTAGCACCAGTATTTGTATTACCTCTACTTCTGCTATTACCTGGAGGACTGTAGCTACCGCTATCATGGTTAGTACCAGTATTTGTATTACCTGTACTACTGCTATTACCTGGAGGACTATAGCTACTGCTCCTGCTATCATGGTTAATACCAGTATTTGTATTACCTCTACTACTGCTATTACCTGGAGGACTAAAGCTACTGCTCCTGCTATCATGGTTAGCACCAGTATTTGTATTACCTCTACTACTGCTATTACCTGGAGGACTATAGCTACTGCTCCTGCTATCATGGTTAGCACCAGTATTTGTATTACCTCTACTACTGCTATTACCTGGAGGACCATAGCTACTGCTATCGTTGTTAGCACCAGTATTTGTATTACCTCTACTACTGCTATTACCTGGAGGACTGTAGCTACTGCTATCGTTGTTAGCACCAGTATTTGTATTACCTCTACTACTGCTATTACCTGGAGGACTGTAGCTACTGCTCCTGCTATCATGGTTAGTACCAGTATTTGTATTACCTCTACTACTGCTATTACCTGGAGGACTGTAGCTACTGCTCCTGCTATCATGGTTATTACCAGTATTTGTATTACCTCTACTACTGCTATTACCTGGAGGACTATAGCTACTGCTATCGTTGTTAGCACCAGTATTTGTATTACCTCTACTACTGCTATTACCTGGAGGACTGTAGCTACTGCTATCGTTGTTAGCACCAGTATTTGTATTACCTCTACTACTGCTATTACCTGGAGGACTGTAGCTACTGCTCCTGCTATCATTGTTAGCACCAGTATTTGTATTACCTCTACTACTGCTATTACCTGGAGGACTATAGCTACTGCTCCTGCTATCATGGTTAGTACCAGTATTTGTATTACCTCTACTACTGCTATTACCTGGAGGACTGTAGCTACTGCTCCTGCTATCATGGTTATTACCAGTATTTGTATTACCTCTACTACTGCTATTACCTGGAGGACTATAGCTACTGCTACTGCTATCGTTGTTAGCACCAGTATTTGTATTACCTCTACTACTGCTATTACCTGGAGGACTGTAGCTACTGCTATCGTTGTTAGCACCAGTATTTGTATTACCTGTACTACTGCTATTACCTGGAGGACTGTAGCTACCGCTATCATGGTTAGTACCAGTATTTGTATTACCTCTACTACTGCTATTACCTGGAGGACTATAGCTACTGCTCCTGCTATCATGGTTAATACCAGTATTTGTATTACCTCTACTACTGCTATTACCTGGAGGACTATAGCTACTGCTCCTGCTATCATGGTTAGCACCAGTATTTGTATTACCTCTACTACTGCTATTACCTGGAGGACTATAGCTACTGCTCCTGCTATCATGGTTAGCACCAGTATTTGTATTACCTCTACTACTGCTATTACCTGGAGGACCATAGCTACTGCTATCGTTGTTAGCACCAGTATTTGTATTACCTCTACTACTGCTATTACCTGGAGGACTGTAGCTACTGCTATCGTTGTTAGCACCAGTATTTGTATTACCTCTACTACTGCTATTACCTGGAGGACTGTAGCTACTGCTCCTGCTATCATGGTTAGTACCAGTATTTGTATTACCTCTACTACTGCTATTACCTGGAGGACTGTAGCTACTGCTCCTGCTATCATTGTTAGCACCAGTATTTGTATTACCTCTACTACTGCTATTACCTGGAGGACTATAGCTACTGCTCCTGCTATCATGGTTATTACCAGTATTTGTATTACCTCTACTACTGCTATTACCTGGAGGACTATAGCTACTGCTATCGTTGTTAGCACCAGTATTTGTATTACCTCTACTACTGCTATTACCTGGAGGACTGTAGCTACTGCTATCGTTGTTAGCACCAGTATTTGTATTACCTCTACTTCTGCTATTACCTGGAGGACTGTAGCTACCGCTATCATGGTTAGTACCAGTATTTGTATTACCTGTACTACTGCTATTACCTGGAGGACTATAGCTACTGCTCCTGCTATCATGGTTAATACCAGTATTTGTATTACCTCTACTACTGCTATTACCTGGAGGACTATAGCTACTGCTCCTGCTATCATGGTTAGCACCAGTATTTGTATTACCTCTACTACTGCTATTACCTGGAGGACTATAGCTACTGCTCCTGCTATCATGGTTAGCACCAGTATTTGTATTACCTCTACTACTGCTATTACCTGGAGGACCATAGCTACTGCTGCTATCGTTGTTAGCACCAGTATTTGTATTACCTCTACTACTGCTATTACCTGGAGGACTGTAGCTACTGCTATCGTTGTTAGCACCAGTATTTGTATTACCTCTACTACTGCTATTACCTGGAGGACTGTAGCTACTGCTCCTGCTATCATGGTTAGTACCAGTATTTGTATTACCTCTACTACTGCTATTACCTGGAGGACTGTAGCTACTGCTCCTGCTATCATGGTTATTACCAGTATTTGTATTACCTCTACTACTGCTATTACCTGGAGGACTATAGCTACTGCTATCGTTGTTAGCACCAGTATTTGTATTACCTCTACTACTGCTATTACCTGGAGGACTGTAGCTACTGCTATCGTTGTTAGCACCAGTATTTGTATTACCTCTACTACTGCTATTACCTGGAGGACTGTAGCTACCGCTATCATGGTTAGTACCAGTATTTGTATTACCTCTACTACTGCTATTACCTGGAGGACTATAGCTACTGCTCCTGCTATCATGGTTAATACCAGTATTTGTATTACCTCTACTACTGCTATTACCTGGAGGACTATAGCTACTGCTCCTGCTATCATGGTTAGCACCAGTATTTGTATTACCTCTACTACTGCTATTACCTGGAGGACTATAGCTACTGCTCCTGCTATCATGTTTAGCACCAGTATTTGTATTACCTCTACTACTGCTATTACCTGGAGGACTGTAGCTACTGCTCCTGCTATCATGGTTAGTACCAGTATTTGTATTACCTCTACTACTGCTATTACCTGGAGGACTATAGCTACTGCTATCGTTGTTAGCACCAGTATTTGTATTACCTCTACTACTGCTATTACCTGGAGGACTGTAGCTACCGCTATCATGGTTAGTACCAGTATTTGTATTACCTCTACTACTGCTATTACCTGGAGGACTATAGCTACTGCTCCTGCTATCATGGTTAATACCAGTATTTGTATTACCTCTACTACTGCTATTACCTGGAGGACTATAGCTACTGCTCCTGCTATCATGGTTAATACCAGTATTTGTATTACCTCTACTACTGCTATTACCTGGAGGACTGTAGCTACTGCTCCTGCTATCATGGTTAATACCAGTATTTGTATTACCTCTACTACTGCTATTACCTGGAGGACTGTAGCTACTGCTCCTGCTATCATTGTTAGTACCAGTATTTGTATTACCTCTACTACTGCTATTACCTGGAGGACTGTAGCTACCGCTATCATTGTTAGCACCAGTATTTGTATTACCTCTACTACTGCTATTACCTGGAGGACTGTAGCTACTGCTACTGCTATCATTGTTAGCACCAGTATTTGTATTACCTCTACTACTTCTATTACCTGGAGGACTGTAGCTACTGCTATCGTTGTTAGCACCAGTATTTGTATTACCTCTACTACTGCTATTACCTGGAGGACTGTAGCTACTGCTATCGTTGTTAGCACCAGTATTTGTATTACCTCTACTACTGCTATTACCTGGAGGACTGTAGCTACTGCTCCTGCTATCATGGTTAGCACCAGTATTTGTATTACCTCTACTACTGCTATTACCTGGAGGACTGTAGCTACTGCTCCTGCTATCATGGTTAATACCAGTATTTGTATTACCTCTACTACTGCTATTACCTGGAGGACTATAGCTACTGCTCCTGCTATCATGGTTAGTACCAGTATTTGTATTACCTCTACTACTGCTATTACCTGGAGGACTATAGCTACTGCTCCTGCTATCATGGTTAGTACCAGTATTTGTATTACCTCTACTACTGCTATTACCTGGAGGACTATAGCTACTGCTATCGTTGTTAGCACCAGTATTTGTATTACCTCTACTACTGCTATTACCTGGAGGACTATAGCTACTGCTCCTGCTATCATGGTTATTACCAGTATTTGTATTACCTCTACTACTGCTATTACCTGGAGGACTGTAGCTACTGCTATCGTTGTTAGCACCAGTATTTGTATTACCTCTACTTCTGCTATTACCTGGAGGACTGTAGCTACCGCTATCATGGTTAGTACCAGTATTTGTATTACCTGTACTACTGCTATTACCTGGAGGACTATAGCTACTGCTCCTGCTATCATGGTTAATACCAGTATTTGTATTACCTCTACTACTGCTATTACCTGGAGGACTATAGCTACTGCTCCTGCTATCATGGTTAGCACCAGTATTTGTATTACCTCTACTACTGCTATTACCTGGAGGACTATAGCTACTGCTCCTGCTATCATGGTTAGCACCAGTATTTGTATTACCTCTACTACTGCTATTACCTGGAGGACCATAGCTACTGCTATCGTTGTTAGCACCAGTATTTGTATTACCTCTACTACTGCTATTACCTGGAGGACTGTAGCTACTGCTATCGTTGTTAGCACCAGTATTTGTATTACCTCTACTACTGCTATTACCTGGAGGACTGTAGCTACTGCTCCTGCTATCATGGTTAGTACCAGTATTTGTATTACCTCTACTACTGCTATTACCTGGAGGACTGTAGCTACTGCTCCTGCTATCATGGTTATTACCAGTATTTGTATTACCTCTACTACTGCTATTACCTGGAGGACTATAGCTACTGCTATCGTTGTTAGCACCAGTATTTGTATTACCTCTACTACTGCTATTACCTGGAGGACTGTAGCTACTGCTATCGTTGTTAGCACCAGTATTTGTATTACCTCTACTACTGCTATTACCTGGAGGACTGTAGCTACCGCTATCATGGTTAGTACCAGTATTTGTATTACCTCTACTACTGCTATTACCTGGAGGACTATAGCTACTGCTCCTGCTATCATGGTTAATACCAGTATTTGTATTACCTCTACTACTGCTATTACCTGGAGGACTATAGCTACTGCTCCTGCTATCATGGTTAGCACCAGTATTTGTATTACCTCTACTACTGCTATTACCTGGAGGACTATAGCTACTGCTCCTGCTATCATGTTTAGCACCAGTATTTGTATTACCTCTACTACTGCTATTACCTGGAGGACTGTAGCTACTGCTCCTGCTATCATGGTTAGTACCAGTATTTGTATTACCTCTACTACTGCTATTACCTGGAGGACTATAGCTACTGCTATCGTTGTTAGCACCAGTATTTGTATTACCTCTACTACTGCTATTACCTGGAGGACTGTAGCTACCACTATCATGGTTAGTACCAGTATTTGTATTACCTCTACTACTGCTATTACCTGGAGGACTATAGCTACTGCTCCTGCTATCATGGTTAATACCAGTATTTGTATTACCTCTACTACTGCTATTACCTGGAGGACTATAGCTACTGCTCCTGCTATCATGGTTAATACCAGTATTTGTATTACCTCTACTACTGCTATTACCTGGAGGACTGTAGCTACTGCTCCTGCTATCATGGTTAATACCAGTATTTGTATTACCTCTACTACTGCTATTACCTGGAGGACTGTAGCTACTGCTCCTGCTATCATTGTTAGTACCAGTATTTGTATTACCTCTACTACTGCTATTACCTGGAGGACTGTAGCTACTGCTACTGCTATCATTGTTAGCACCAGTATTTGTATTACCTCTACTACTTCTATTACCTGGAGGACTGTAGCTACTGCTATCGTTGTTAGCACCAGTATTTGTATTACCTCTACTACTGCTATTACCTGGAGGACTGTAGCTACTGCTATCGTTGTTAGCACCAGTATTTGTATTACCTCTACTACTGCTATTACCTGGAGGACTGTAGCTACTGCTCCTGCTATCATGGTTAGCACCAGTATTTGTATTACCTCTACTACTGCTATTACCTGGAGGACTGTAGCTACTGCTCCTTCTATCATGGTTAATACCAGTATTTGTATTACCTCTACTACTGCTATTACCTGGAGGACTATAGCTACTGCTCCTGCTATCATGGTTAGTACCAGTATTTGTATTACCTCTACTACTGCTATTACCTGGAGGACTATAGCTACTGCTCCTGCTATCATGGTTAGTACCAGTATTTGTATTACCTCTACTACTGCTATTACCTGGGGGACTATAGCTACTGCTATCGTTTTTAGCACCAGTATTTGTATTACCTCTACTACTGCTATTACCTGGAGGACTGTAGCTACTGCTCCTGCTATCATGGTTAATACCAGTATTTGTATTACCTCTACTACTGCTATTACCTGGAGGACTGTAGCTACTGCTCCTGCTATCATGGTTAGTACCAGTATTTGTATTACCTCTACTACTGCTATTACCTGGAGGACTATAGCTACTGCTATCGTTGTTAGCACCAGTATTTGTATTACCTCTACTACTGCTATTACCTGGAGGACTATAGCTACTGCTCCTGCTATCATGGTTATTACCAGTATTTGTATTACCTCTACTACTGCTATTACCTGGAGGACTATAGCTACTGCTATCGTTGTTAGCACCAGTATTTGTATTACCTCTACTACTGCTATTACCTGGAGGACTGTAGCTACTGCTACCGCTATTATTGTTAGCACCAGTATTTGTATTACCTCTACTACTGCTATTACCTGGAGGACCATAGCTACTGCTATCGTTGTTAGCACCAGTATTTGTATTACCTCTACTACTGCTATTACCTGGAGGACTGTAGCTACTGCTCCTGCTATCATGGTTATTACCAGTATTTGTATTACCTCTACTACTGCTATTACCTGGAGGACTATAGCTACTGCTATCGTTGTTAGCACCAGTATTTGTATTACCTCTACTACTGCTATTACCTGGAGGACTGTAGCTACTGCTACCGCTATCATTGTTAGTAGCAGTATTTGTATTACCTCTACTACTGCTATTACCTGGAGGACTATAGCTACTGCTATCGTTGTTAGCACCAGTATTTGTATTACCTCTACTACTGCTATTACCTGGAGGACTGTAGCTACTGCTCCTGCTATCATGGTTAATACCAGTATTTGTATTACCTCTACTACTGCTATTACCTGGAGGACTATAGCTACTGCTCCTGCTATCATGGTTAGTACCAGTATTTGTATTACCTCTACTACTGCTATTACCTGGAGGACTATAGCTACTGCTATTGTTGTTAGCACCAGTATTTGTATTACCTCTACTACTGCTATTACCTGGAGGACTGTAGCTACTGCTCCTGCTATCATGGTTAATACCAGTATTTGTATTACCTCTACTACTGCTATTACCTGGAGGACTATAGCTACTGCTCCTGCTATCATGGTTAGTACCAGTATTTGTATTACCTCTACTACTGCTATTACCTGGAGGACTGTAGCTACTGCTACCGCTATTATTGTTAGCACCAGTATTTGTATTACCTCTACTACTGCTTTTACCTGGAGGACCATAGCTACTGCTATCATTGTTAGCACCAGTATTTGTATTACCTCTACTACTGCTATTACCTGGAGGACTGTAGCTACTGCTCCTGCTATCATTGTTAGTAGCAGTATTTGTATTACCTCTACTACTGCTATTACCTGGAGGACTATAGCTACTGCTCCTGCTATCATGGTTAGTACAAGTATTTGTATTACCTCTACTACTGCTATTACCTGGAGGACTGTAGCTACACCTACTGCTATTATTGTTAGTAGCAGTATTTGTATTACTTCTACTGCTACTTTTACCTGCACAATTTTAGCTACTGCTGCTATTACTTTTACAAGTAATACTGTTTTTGATACTACTGTCGCCATGTCTGTTTCTACTGCTGCTATTACTTTTACAAGTAATACTATTTTTGATACTACTGTCACCATGTCTGTTTCTACTGCTGCTATTACTTTTACAAGTGATACTATTTTTGATACTACTGTCGCCATGTCTGTTTCTACTGCTGCTATTACTTTTACAAGTAATACTATTTTTGATACTACTGTTGCCTTGTCTGTTTCTACTGTTGCTATTAGTATCAGTCCTGTTGTGAACTTTCTGCAGGGATGCTTTATATGTGCACTCACCAAAGAATGGAGCTGTGCCCCCATACCGACTGTATTCTAATATAACAAAACCTAATATTGTGGTATCTAGACAATAGAAAGATTAACTGATTTCCCATCAAAGCAAAATGTTCTCTAAGGTACTGTAGATTCAGAGTAAGTATATATAGCAAGCAATGATCTGACAAATCTGATGCAGGCAGATAAAGCTCCCCTGCAGAAAAAAAGTATAGATTTTATTATTTCATGCATACATATTTGTTAAATGTTAATTTAACAACTTGTAAACAACATCCTAAGTGATGAACATAATGACAAATGTCATTGGCATTTGAGCAAATTAAGATGCACATGAATTATATTTGAAATTATTCTAATTTTGTCTAAATTAGCCTGTTGTGTTTCTCAACAATAACTACAAGAATCAATCAGAGATGGTTAGAAATGATTGGGAAGAGAGACTGGAAAAGCCATTTAAAACGGAACAATGGATTGACTTATAAATGGCTCCCAAGTATGCAACAAAGTGCAGAAAATGTAGGATTTTGGTTTGGAAGTGTGTGCATAGGTATTTTTATACCCCAAGCAGACTTCCTTCAAAGAATTGTTCCTCGGGTAGACAGCTAATGTTCCAGGTGTGATGGGGAAAAAAAGGTAAGTGAAACATATGTTACAAAAGTGCAACAAGTTGGCAGAGTTTAAAAATTCCCTGCAGAGTACTCTGTCAGAAATAGTGGGTGAGCAAATGGTTGTAACAAAGAAAATTATTCTTTTGGGATGGGATGCAGGATCTGTATTGCTTATAAGTAAGGTCTTGTTAAGTTTAACTCTGTTGGCTGCTGAAAAAGCAATTACCAGAAAATGAAAATAAAACTCTAAACTAACTCTATTTGAAGTACTGAATATTATAAAAGAGGCAAAACAACTGGAAGAGGGGCCTTTAGAAAAGGGAACGATCAAATGTCCAGGAGCAGGAAGAGTAAGGTTTCAGGGAAGGCAGGAACCGAACAAATTATGTAATGTCAGACTGGTGATAGCTATAAAGAAAGACAGAAAAGATATGTGATATAGAATGTGTCTAAATGGAAAACATTGTAATATGTTTTATTTTATTTTCTGTTAATGTATGTCAAATGAATGACTTAAATGATAATTTAATAAAGGTGTTTAAAAAACAAGTCTCAGCGACAGTCTTAATTTGTGCACCCATTTTTGTTAAATGGGTTTGCCTCAGTTTGCATGGGCTTGTTTTCATGGGAAATCCAAGGTGGTATTTTTACAGATGAAAGACAGTTCACAAGGAATTGTCATAATATGTTCCATAATTACAATTTAGCATTAGCAGTACAATGGAATTGAAGCTCAGACATTCTATGAGAGGTTGTCTTTTCCTGCCTTAAATCTCCTAAGACAATTTTAGTCTTGTTGTACATTTACTTGTTTTCATGACATACCTGAGATTGTCATTCAATATTGCCCAGCAGGGAAGTTACTGGGAATGTAAAATGATTCTTTTGTTTATGAAACTGATTTAAGATGGCAGTTCAAAACTGCTACTTTATCTAGAGTTTCTGTTACTGAAAAAATATATAAACCCCTGATAATTTAGTTTTTTTTTTTACCAGCACCATGCATATGGTCCACAGACAGATAACTTAGCACATAACTCTGAGATTATACCATGACCCCCCCATTAATATTCCAAAACGTGCACGCTGATTGGTCAACGTGCACATTGTAAATCGACTTATACTAATGGAAAAAGGTCCGGTCACCCGGACTTTTTCCATTAGTATAAGTCTTTTTTAAAACACTGTCTTGCTATGTTAAAGGAGTTTAACATAGCAACACAGGTTTTAAAAAAGCAATGGAGATCTCCGTTGCTTATTTTAAAGCTGTCTCGCTATGTTAAACTCCTTTAACATAGCGACACAGTGTGTAAAAAGCAACGGAGATCTTGCTTTCTCCGTTGCTTTTTTTTTAAACCTGTCTCGCTATGTTAAATGGGTTTAACATAGCGAGACAGCTTTAAAATAAGCAACGGAGATCTCCGTTGCTTATTTTAAAGCTGTCTCGCTATGTTAAACCCATTTAACATAGCGAGACAGGTTTAAAAAAAAAAGCAACGGAGAAAGCAAGATCTCCGTTGCTTTTTACTGTTTCGCTATGTTAAATGGGTTTAACATAGCGAGACAGCTTTAAAATAAGCAACGGACATCTCCGTTGCTTATTTTAAAGCTGTCTCGCTATGTTAAACCCATTTAACATAGCGAAACAGTAAAAAGCAACAGAGATCTTGCTTTCTCCATTGCTTTTGGCCACAGCTCTGATGTACTGCGTAGGCATGCGCAGTACATCAGAACTGCCGCGGATACCAGCCAGCTGCGGAAGGGCAGCAAAGAGGCATTATACAATGCCATTATTTAAGAAAAGTAATTATTTCTTTTCTTAAATAATGTCATAGTATAATAGCAATAACCCACTTTTGAGTGTGGGTAATGCGGGATTTACCCACGGTCGTGGGTAAATCCCGCATTACCCACACCCAGGCATGGGTTATTGCTATATTATACAACAGTGCAGGCAAGGGGAAACACCTCATCCTGCATTGTTCCTCACACACACACACACACACACACACACACACACACACACACACACACACACACACACACACACACACACACACACACACACACACACACACACACACACATACACATGCACACACACACTCCACTGCTACCTGCAGCAGTAATCCAAACATATACAGTGGATTTAAAACGTGTACACACCCCTCTTAAAATGCCAGGTTTTTGTGATATAAAAAAATGAGACCACAATAAATCATTTCAAAATTTTCCCACCTTTAATGTAACCTATAACCTGTACAATTCAATTGAAAAACAAACAAATCTGTTAGGGGAAAAAATATAAAAAATAAAAAATGTACAATAAGCTGGTTGCATAAGTGTGCACACCCTTAAACTAATATTTTGTTAAAGCACCTTTTGATTTAATTGTCTGCAGCTGCAAAACATTCCTCTCTGGGTTGGAGCATACAACTTAGATATACCACTGGGTGCTCTTCTTCCTCTGAAGAGACATAGCTGAGTACAGCCCCCACCCCATAGTTTGAAGCATCCACTTGCTCAACAAATGCATTGATGTAATCTGGACTGGCTAACACAAGGGGCCCTCCCAAAGCTCCTTTAAGCTTCTGGAATGCCTGCTCATTTTCTGGGGTCCACACGTCCTTATCTGGCTTGTTTTTCCTTGTCAAATCTGTGAGGGGAGCAGCTATAGTACTATAACTGGGGACAAACTTTCTGTACTACCCTGCTGTCCCTAAGAATACCCTCTCCTGCTTTTTGGTAACAGGTGCAGGCCATGCCTGAATGGCTTCCACTTTGGCAGGTTCTGCCCTGATCTTACCATTCCCCACTCTTTGTCCCAGGTAGGAGACCTCTGCCACCTGACATTTGCTGGGCTTAATGGTCAACCCTGCCCTGTGTAGTCTGCCCAGCACCTCCATGACATGCTGAAGGAGCTCTTGCCAGGAATGGCTGTAGATGGCAATATCATCCAGGTTACCAAGGGAAAATCTCCTGCTCCTGCTAGGGTATGATCTACCAGCCTATGGAAAGTCGCTGGGGCATTTTTCATCCCTAAGGGCATTTTCATGTACTTATACAAGCGAAAAGGATTCACAAAGGCTGACCTCACTCTAGCAATGGGAGTCAAGGGCATGTGTCAGTAACCCTTGGTAAGATCAATAGTGGTAAGATACTTAGCTCCACCCAGCTGCTGTAGGGCTTCATCTATCCTAGGCATGGGGTAAGCATCTGACTCTGTGTGACTATTTCATTTCCTGTAGTCCATACAGAACCTGGTGCTGCCATCATTCTTTGGTATCAGCACCACTGGGGAGGCCCAGGGACTGATGTACTCCTGGATTACCCCTAGTTCCAACATTTCCTGTATCTCCTCCCTCAGATTCTGTTTGACGTTTTCAGACACCCTATAAAGGCCTGGTTAATAGGCTTTTGGGATCCTGTATCCACATGGTGTTGCACCAGGTGGGTGCTCCCTGGTTTTCCAGTGATCATGTCCCCAAACTCCTGTAACTCTGCTCATATTTCTCAAAACTGGGTAGGGGATAGCTGCCAGGACATTGCTACACAAGCCTCACTGAGGAGATCAGTCACCAGATCGCCCTCAGCCTCCTCCTGCAATCCACTGCAAATACTTAGCACAAGGGTCTCCCTGTCATGGTACAGTTTCATCATATTAGCATGGTACAGTTTGTGCCCATGCCTCCTGCCTAGCAGTTCTACCATGTACATCATGTACATTAACATCACTGACATTCCTTCCCACTTTGTAGGGTCCCTCCCAAGCTGCCTGTAGGTGTCTGACAGGAATGAGAACAATTACCTGCTTCCCTACAGCATAGTCTCTAGCTCGAACATTCCTGTCATGCCAGACCTTTTTCTGCTGTTGGGCTTCTGTCAGGTTCTCCTGGGCCAAGCCCATGAGTTCCCTGAACCTTGTCCTGAGGTTTAGGACATATGCCACATCAAACTCCTTGTGGGATTCACAATCACCCTCCCACTCATCTTGAATCAAATCTAGGCGTCTCCACACCATATGCCCATACACAAACTCAAAGGGTGAAAAACCTGTGGATTCCTGGGGACCCTCTCTTTAAGCAAACAACAGATGGAGCAAATATTTGTCCCACTCCCTCTTGAACTGGTCTTCAAATGCCCATAGCATGGACTTGAGTGTGAGTTTAACCTCTCCACAAGACCATTAGTCTGGGGATGGTATGGGTGGTCTTTAGGTGCTTCACCCCACAGTACTTCCACAGACAAGCCAGCAGGTCTGACATGAAAATGGCACCTGTGTCAGTCAGTATTTCTTTTGGTAAACCTACCCTGCTGAAAATCTCTAACAAAGCATTTGCCACCTTTTCTGCCTCAATGGAGGACAGCCACCACCTCAGGGCATCTGGTAGTAGGGTTTATATCATAAACTCTAGCAGGATTTATATCATAAACTCAAAAGACCAAAGCACTGAATGACATAACATCGAACTGCAAATGTCAAAAGCTGATAACCGCGAAAGCTTAAAACTTTGAAAACGGAACCTCTGAATACCAACAGTTGTCCATCTGCTCACCCATGCAACCTGAAACGTAACCCTAGCAAACACAACCACACCTCTGTAATCGTCACAACACCATCCATTTACCAAATAACACTAAGCTACAAACATTTATGTGAACTAATCTAATGTGCACAACTGAAAGTAAATCGTAAACGCAAAAGCAGCAAAGCAGCACATGATTCTTCCAGTACAAAACACGGAAGACACAAACACTACAAACTGTTTCTTATGTGGGGGGCTTCACCCCCCCCCCACACTCCCCTACTTAAATATACCAACTCCAAGATCGCACCACAGTGGAGGTAATAGCGAAGCCACAAAAACGGCCCACCAAATTCTTTCCCTAGGTAAGAATTCGATAATCTCAGTCTTTGATGTTTCAGGTTCAATGTTATGTTTATGATATAAACCCTGGTAGTGTAATCTAATACCACTAGGATAAATATTTTCTCTGTGGAAATTTGGGTACTCAGAGGCACCACAATATCCATAGCTACCTTCTGAAATGGCTCCTCAATCACAGGCAAAGGCATCAAAGGAGCTTTCACCTTATCTCCTGCCTTGTCTACCTTTTGGCACTGCTCACAGATTCTGCAGTACCCTGTTACATCTCTGGAAATCCCAGGCCAGTAGAAGTTCTGCACAATACGTCTCTTGGTACACTTTATGCCCATATGACCTGCAAAGGGCATATCATGGGCTATGGCAAGAAGTGCCAGATGGTAGGCTTTGCTGCATTCTCTCACCCTCTATCCCTCCCTCAGGGGGTTACTTGCTGTACATTATCCCTTTGTCCCAGTATACAGATTCCCCTTTCCCTTGAGAATCAGGTGCCTCACTAGCTACCTCCCTCAGGCCTTGTAATGCAGGGTCTGAGAGCTTGTGTCAACTCCCTCTTTGTAACTCTCCCCAGCTCCCCTTCCTCCAAAAAATTTCATTTAAACTTATTTTCTTAAGTTTTGCAAGTTAACCCTTTATGTTCTAGTTCTAGTTTCTACTGTTAAAGCATACATTTACACAATTACAAAAGTTTATATACATTTCTGTTCTAAGCCAGCAGGGCAGGCTGTGGTTACATTTAGCTCAGTACGTTACACCTTTACACACATTTCTGTATGAATCATATCAATATTCACAAATGACATAAAATTATTTACAAAATTCCAGATAGCTGGGCTGGCAGTATTTCCTTTTATGACACTTTTGTCTCGCTGAAGTGAGGTTCAATATTTTAATTATTTGATCATATGATATCAATCCATTTGAAGAACAGCTAATTCACCTACTTCAGATACTCTCAGAAAAAGGCATCCCTACATGCTAAAGTAATATAACCCAATGAATATCAGCTAATCAGATTACAACTCATTAGTTTTACAGTTATCTGATGGTTTGTGAGTATTTTAATAGAAATCTGCTTTTGCTCCCATAGATGTTGTCACCCTTTCTATTTATACCTGTTTCTTCCAGGGTTGGTTGACCATGGGGGTTAATGTCAAAAGTAATGGGACGAAACTTCTCTACATGAATGGTGCAGAGGGACTTGCATCTTAATAAATACTGAACCTGCGTTTCTGCAGAATGTTGTCAAGTCAACCAGTTGTAATTGATTAGCTAAGTTTTTCAGGAAGATGGAAGCCATGGCTTGGTAGGGGCACATTGAAATTACCTTAATATCGTATATAAAAGCAGGGACAGTCCCATTCTTTTAGATAAATTAGTCATTTTTTGATTAAGCCACAGTCCGAGTCCTTTTAAGACAACAAGGCAGCCTTTCATTGACTTTTTTTTCCATTTTACCTCACAGTTTTTGATAGTAGTTTATAAGATTCAGTAATAATGCCTCGTGCTTGGGGAGATGGGAGGGTCTTGCCACTCAAAATAAAAGTTATTTATGATAAGTCATTTGCTAAAAATGTATGTTGAGTTATGGTTCAATGAAAAGCAACTTCAGATGAGAAATTAAAGAAATGAACAAAGAAACAGAGAAAGAAAGGTTTATTTATTTTGAGATGACTAGAGATACTCGTATGATAAGGAGTTGATTGATCCCATGAATAAACTTTATTATATAAATAATCTTCCACAAAATTAAGAGAAGATTAATTAGTAGGGCTCACAGAATTATTTAGCAAAGAAAACAGGGAAAACAGGGACTCCTGCAGAAACAGTTTGGAAACCATTTTCGGAGGAAATATGAGTTAGACCTAAATGACCCACAGTTTTTGTGCATGACCAAATATGGTTCTCTACATAAAAAGGCCTTCAACCTCCAAGTTCTTCTCAGTGGAGAAGATGACCACTACAAAATGCTTTTGCAAGAAATGAACTTGAATCCCCTTAAATGACGGGATCTGTAGAGGATGTTGTCAATAACAAAATAAAGATGCCACAAAGAGATGATCTTCATAGCAGGATAAAGATGCAGCACTACTGTTTGAGCATCTGATGCTGAGAAACAAGCCTGCCTTCCTCAAAGTCTGAAGAGTATAAACAGTTGGCCCATGCAGCTTGCTTATGGAATAACAGAGGCCCAAACTGTACAGAAACCTGAGAAAGGTCACGTTAACCTGCAGTCTGACTGAATGTGGTAGAACAGAATACCTACCCAGTTTTCTATATGGAAAACCAATTCAACCTGGAGGCATACAACTGCCAAGCAGCATTTGTATGGCAGTCAGAATCATTTTTGTGACTCCAAAATGAATGTTTGGTGGCATCAGATAGTCCGCATCAGGAGTTTGGTCCTGAGATGGAGATGAGTTTTGCCCTAACCACAGGGGAAATGTCCTTGGCTAGGACTAGGAAAATTTTCATTGCTGCCATGAACCTGACAGCTTAAACCCATGTCTTTTTAAGTTATTTTGGTTCAAGATTTGATTTTGACTGTTCTTCAGTGAACAGTGTGATGAGGTGTGACAGCAGACAAAATGGCAGGAAAGCATGCAGAAATCTCCCATGCCACAAAGATGAGAAAGCATCAACAGTTCCTCACCTATGGCTTGAAGCTTAATTAAGCAGAATGGGGATGGTGGGTCTGCTTTCCCAAGTGGTAAATGTGTCATTGTCCACCTATGCCATGATGCTTAATTAAGCAGAATGGGGACAGTGGGCCTGTTCTCCCAAGTGGTAAATGTGTTATTGTCCACCTATGCCTTGATGCTTAATTAAGCAGAATGGGAAGGGTGGGCCTGTTCTCCCAAGTGGTAAATGTGTCATTGTCCATCTATGCCTTGATGCTTAATTAAGCAGAATGGGGACAGTGGGCCTGTTCTCCCAAGTGGTAAATGTGTCATTGTCCATCTATGCCTTGATGCTTAATTAAGCAGAATGGGGACAGTGGGCCTGTTCTCCCAAGTGGTAAATGTGTCATTGTCCACCTATGCCTTGATGCTTAATTAAGCAGAATGGGGACAGTGGGCCTGTTCTCCCAAGTGGTAAATGTGTCATTGTCCAGCTATGCCTTGATGCTTAATTAAGCAGAATGGGGACAGTGGGCCTGTTCTCCCAAGTGGTAAATGTGTCATTGTCCAGCTATGCCTTGATGCTTAATTAAGCAGAATGGGGACAGTGGGCCTGTTCTCCCAAGTGGTAAATGTGTCATTGTCCAGCTATGCCTTGATGCTTAATTAAGCAGAATGGGGACAGTGGGCCTGTTCTCCCAAGTGGTAAATGTGTCATTGTCCATCTATGCCTTGATGCTTAATTAAGCAGAATGGGGACAGTGGGCCTGTTCTCCCAAGTGGTAAATGTGTCATTGTCCAGCTATGCCTTGATGCTTAATTAAGCAGAATGGGGAGGGTGGGCCTGTTCTCCCAAGTGGTAAATGTGCAACTCCAGAAGAGAGTTAGAGGAGCAGCTGTCCAACAGCCCTTTCACTTCCCCTGGGATGAAAGACGCTGAAAAGGTAGACATTTGTCTATGGAGTTTTTCCAGACATGAACCATCTCATATCTCTGCAGACTGTATGACTGCATGCCCTTTTGCTTGTTTAAATACAAATGAATAAGGACAGGCCTTGGAAGGAGCTTTATATCCAAAGTATTAAATGTGAATGCTAGTGGTATCTCCAAATAGTTGAAGTAGAACCCTCTAAATACCATGGAAACCCCAGATATCTAGCTCCACATTGTTCATGCTGAGCCTGCTAACAGGGGAAAACCATGACCCTTGAACAGATCCCATATTAGAAGTTAGGATACAACCCATTGATTTACTTGTTGAAAAAACAAAACTAACAAACTCGTGGTTAAAAGTCAAAAAGAAGCTTACCCACTTGCACCCTATATGGGGGAACAGGTTTTATGCTAGCCTTACTTAAATACACTAACGCTATGTACATATAAATATGAAGAAAACAAACCTCTCAACTGTTCCTATTTTGTAGGGACACCCATGATGTTTCTCAAAGTTTTGTTCCATTCCTCATAAAACTGAAAATCATTTTGAGAATTTCTAAGATAATAGTGTTAACATTTAAAATGTGTTCCTAATTTGGCATCTTTTCCTTAATTATACTTTACTTTGTTGCAAATTCTGTTTTTAAAGAAAGTGAAATACCCTGCAATGATAAAAAAAATAGCTGTGCAGGAATCTCACAGCACAGCACCAATTAACTTAACCAGTTGGGGACTATTCGTTATTTTTTGGAAAGGAAACTGTAGAGATTACACCTGATATGTTAGTCATTATGAAATGGTAGTTCTTACACCCTGAGCGATGTGGGAATCACACTGATTCTCTAAGTCCAGCAGATAATTATCCGTTGTTGTGACTTGCAACAGGATGAAGGCAGTCCATAAAGAGGCTGGTGATAGATGTGTTCTACTGCAGGAACTAATGACTACTGCTTGATACCACATCTGTAAGTGGCAACTTTTCTGGCACTGACATCTCACAGTCCACTGCACATCTGCATCCTCAGGTATACAATTGGCACCATGAAGACAGTGGCAGCAATCAAGCTCAGAAGTGACATTAGGATGTGAGCCTGGATCCTGTTTCTTCCCCAAGAAGCCTTAGGTCTTCTCCATAAACAGGAATGACAAGCACCAGAGAAAGTTTGGCTCTATACATATGAAATAACCCTTTAAAACTATATCAGAAAGGGCTTGTTCCAGTTTATGATCATGCCCCAGGGACTGGAAATATGGCAGTGCCCACTAGAAGGATGCTGCCAGGGATGAGTCCTTCAGTCACAGCAGCCAACGCCTATATAAGTACTATGTATGTCAATAAAAATTATAATGTAACACTTTTACTTGAAGTGATGGCTACCTGGAATGAAAGGAATCTCGTCTGCTTGCCCAAGCACTGATTTGCCACCAGTGACACCACTAAGGTAGAAAACTTTCTCTTTGAAGAGCCACCATCTAAAATCAGACACAGCAGTTGTAGTCCAGAAAGAGACTGAAACTGCAAGTCCCCTTTATGGTCAGGGAAAGGTAAGAGCAATACTGTCAATCCTGTTCCGTATAATGGACACAAAGGACTCCTTGTATGGACCCTTTGCGCAGTATTTTGTTTGATAGTTTGTATGTATTATCTGGATGCACTGATCCATACAGATCGTTTCATGATTCAGCCTGTGAAAGCTGTCTGGCTAACTGTATCACAGAGCAGGCAAACAGATGCTGAGGGAATCGGACCCTGGATTAAATCAGGCAGCTTGGTAACACCTCATAGCCCTATTTCTCACATCTAACTGCTAGATTCAGCTCAATTAAGGTAATTTGAATGATTAGCAGAGCTCACTCTGTAAGAATATTTAACAGATCTAAAATGTGCTAATTGTAACATACCAGAAGCCACTGGTCCTTGATCCTGTTCTCCAAACCAGGGCATAATTATACACCTCCACAGAGGTAGCTGCAGAGTATATTTGTAATAGCCATAACTGGACCAGCAGAATTATAATCTTAAGTATCTTGGCAGACACAGGAGGGGCATGTTCGTGTGAGAGCTCAGAGCCTTTCTCATATAACAAGGCACCTTATTCTTTAGCAACTAGCTACACCTGGAAAACAAAGCAAATGGCAGTGGGGGGGGGGGGGCAGTCATACAGATCCTTCACAGTGTGTGTATTTGATTCCTCCTTAAAATGCTATCCACCAGTTCTTAAGATGCCTGATCTACAGCACCTCCACTTTAAAATGAGCAAGCCAAGCATCAAGGGTACCCCTCTTCCTCCTCTGGAGGTCATTGTAGTGATGTCTACATTTTTCACCAGTGCGGGTAATACTGGTGGCACTGCTCACAGACTGGGCAAAACTATTCCAAGTCTCTGACTTATACTGGGACCTAGAATAGTCCCCCTGCAGCAACCTGGCACTGTCATGTTTCACTAGGAGTCCAGCAAAAATCTTGGACTCCTGTACACCCCATCTCTGAGCCCTAAATTCCGTACCCTCTCCACGAATGCCTGCTATGTCTATCATGGGTCAAGAGCAATGGAGAATGATGGTTTCCTGCCAATTCCAGTTATTGCATTTACTAAGATTGTGCACACTTTTTGAAATTGTTGTACACTGTGCACCATTGTGCAAATGCTGTGCACAATGTTAAGTGCTGCCCAACAGTGGCAAGCAATACAATTTCAAGGTTATTTGATGTACAGGCAGCTGTGTATGTGTGTTTGACAAATGTGAAGGTCATAGCAGTCCAGAATGCAGGAATATATTTAATAGCATATAGTACACAGTATACCCACAGTCATACATTTGATAATAAATGTGATAATACATAGATAAATAAATAAACAAATAACTGACACAATATTTGTGTCTCAGCCCTCATACATATAATTAATATCAGCTACACTATGTCAAGTGTTATAAGTGAGAGTGACTATAATGGAAAGTGGAACAACAGTAAAAGTGAATGGAATATGCTGTATTTGAACCCAGGACCATGTGCTTGACAGTCCTACACTAACACCTGATGCCACAAGAGAGTTGAAATAACAGCTGTTCATGTTTTAGTTCATTGCTATAAACTGCAGTGTCACAACAGTAAAACAAAAGTTACACACGTGGTACTAGAACTAAGGGCCATCTGTATTCCACCTCTACACTTAGACCTGCTGCCACAGGCAATAGCATTAATTGAATGTATCTGATTTCTATTTTTGGCTTAAATGAGGAAAGGCAATCTATGACATATACAGTAGAAAATGTTATTACACATGAGATATTTCTACGTAGGTCTGTATTTCATCTCTTACTCCAATGCACCTTCAGAAAAAAGGATGGGTGTCTTATCCCTCTTTGTCACACAAGCACCTTTGCAGCAAAGAACTGAAGTCAATCTTCACACAATCAACTGCAACAGAATGTTCACTGATATCAAACCATAAATTAAATTATTTATACATTTATTAAATTTATTATATTTGGATGTAGTGCACTTAGTGATCACACAACCTGTAATGATTACTGCTTGCAAATATCCAGCTCTGTCTTACCCTTCTGTGTTTCTTGGTCATTAATCAGTTATCGGGTCGGTTGGATGGCACAAACAACAATATAATGTTCTTTTTTGGGGTGGTAAAGGTGAGTTACTGTTATGGCACATACAAGGGTACATTGTTCTTCTGAGGAGGCAAACAAAGCTGAGTTACTGTTATGGCACAAACAAGCATAGACTGTTCTTTTAAGGTGAATAAAGGTAAGTTGCTGTTATGGCACAAACAAGAATGGATTGGTTTTGGGGGGAAAGGTAAGTTACGGCTATTCACAATTAAGATATCTTGCTCTTGTTACTCTCCCTGTTTTGCATTATGCCTGCTGTTTTATCTTGTGAGGGTTGTGAAGTCAGAAACTGCAATGTGTATCTTTACTTTCTAACTTCTTTCTTAATGATTTTCCAATACAAATGTATGGTGCTAAACTGAGGGCATGTAGTGATCATCAGTACTTTTGAGAGGTATTGCAGTCTGAATCTTCATAGTTTCATAGGTATTTACTAGGCTAATGACCACAAAGGCCTTTTTAAGCATAGCCATGCATCCTAAATGTCTGACAAGTTCTGATACCCTTGATAAGTGTAAGCATGGGCCTGGGAGATGAACCATGTACAAGCTACTTCTGTCCATTAGAGACATAGAGGACAAACTAGGGATGGATTTCTGATTTCCCATCCAATTGTCCAAGTTATACTTGAATTGGGTTAGGGAGGAACTCTTCTTCACATGGATGTGGAATCTGTTCCATAGATTGGGGAGTCTCTTGGATATATACGTATCTTTCCAGCAGGTCCTATTTATATCACAGGCAAGGTTTAAGTCTTTAGAATGGGTAATTCTAGTGCTGTTTGTTTTGCGGATATGCATGAGGTCCATCAGACTGGGATCTGACAATGCCCTCTATGCCAGACATAAATATCCCCTCAAAAGCCTGTAGGAGACAGAATACAGAGATAGGGCCTTGTGGAGGTCTGCATAGGACATATAACTTATTCCCTGTATTCTTTTAATGAGGAACCTCTGTGGACATTTCCATTGTTGGATATGCCTAGTTAGGTACATACCAATGGGGGCATTGTACTCAATGAAAGGGCTGACGAATGCCGAATACAGTGAAACGATGACTTCCTTGGACTTAGATGCCATACCTTTGTTTATAAGTTGCACAATATAGAATTATTTCCTCACCACTGTAAACACATGATGATCAAAGGCTAGATTACTATTTATGTGTGCCCCTAAGCCCCTGACTATTGGGTCAACTCTAAGGGGTGTATTGTCAATATGATAGCTATGGATGACTTCCCAAAGGATACTATTATGCATTTCTTGGCATTTAATTTTAGTCTATGGCTCTGACACCAGTTGTTGTCTTTGTCAGCCCCTCTTGGGGAACATTTGTGTTAGTGTGAGATTCAATGACAGCTCCTAATTTGCAATCATCTGCAAATTTAGTCAGCCAAAGACCACTGACATTGGCCTTGACTTCTGGGAACTAAATGCCAAAAAGGAGCGGTCCAAGGACTGATCCCTGAGGGACTCCACTTGAGAGTGGACTCTTTGTAGAGGTGGACTCCCCAGTTCTAACTTCCTGAGTCCTGTATGTGAGCTAGTTGGCTATCCACCAGGTGACATACGGGTTTGTACCTAACCTCTTGAGTTTATCAACAATACCTGAGTGAGGTATTGTGTCAAATACCTTGGCCAGGTCAAGGTAGGCAGTGTCAATTACTTTGCTCTCATCCATTGCTTTGGAGACCTTCTTGAAGAAGTCCACCAGGTTCAGTAGGCATGATCTGCCCTTGACAAAACCAAATTGGGTTGGGTCCAGTGACTGGAGGCTTACTATATCTCTGTTGATCATCTCCATGATAATTCTTTCCATGGCTTTACATATAAGACTAATGAAACTTACGGGTCTGTAGTTTCTAGGGTCTGTAGATGGCCCAGCTTTGTGCAGAGCGATAACTGTTGCCTTTCTCCATTCATAAGGCATGAAGCCTGTTTGGATGCTACAGTTAAATAGTAATTCCAGTGGCCCTGATAGGTCATGTTTCATGCTATTTAGAAGGCATCCTGGGGTATTGTCTGAGCCCATTGATACAGATGTTCTCGATCCTAGAGAGAAAGCATTAAGGACCTGTTCCCTAATGATAGTAGAGGGAGTTATATTTGATGATATTTCCAGACGGAAGGTTAAAGGGGAGAATGGATCAGCCAGGAGGTTTGCCATATCTTCTGGCTCAGTATAGGTGGCTCTATTTACAATGACTTACCTCAAATTTGGCTTTGGTAGACTTTATTTGTCCTCTGAGCTGTTTGTTTAGTTTGATGAGAGTGCTTTTATCCTGCTGGGTGCTGCACCTTCTAATTTTTGCCATGATTTTCTTCCTCCTGTCATATCAATGTACCTGCTTACTTGTAACTCAAGTAATTTATTGCTATCTGTATAAAGTTTTATTTTTTGCATCTCTGTATGTACTTGTTACCTGCATAAAGTTTGTACATGTTGGTATGTAACTGGAGCTTTTCTTTCTGGGCCTTCATTGAAAATGGGTTCTTTCTGACCCAGTCAGACCTTCCCAGTAAACAAATGTCAAATAAAAAAATAATAAATACTACTCACTAATGGGCACATATAAGTCAAATAAGTTTATGCTGTCACATGTTAAGATAGTTTTTGTACAAATCTCCCATCTTTTACTTGCTTATTGTACCAAGTGATGCAATACAAGGATATGCCATAATATTATTAAACAATAAACTCCAGGTTCAGGACTTACCTTGTAAATGCAGCAGTTGCCACAGTGATACTTCAGAGCTGACTCTATCTGACTCCAGCAGTACACAGCCAATACATGGGGGTGTAAAGTTTGTGTGAGTTGCCTGGCATCAATGTTAATATATGTATGTGAGTAGGAGGAAGGTTTTAGGCCAGTAGGTGGTGAGTGAGAGTGCTATGCATTGTCTCATAGCCAATGCAAGGGCACACTGAGCACATCTATCTCTGCCTACACCTACAGCAGCTGGTGGTTCCCCTCTTACTCTTAATTTGCCTGTGACTGTGGTGACCATGGCATTGGTAGTGAGATATGTGCCTCTTCCCCTTGCTGATCCTGCTGCAGCTGTTTCCTCAGGATTATATTGTGTAGCATGGAACATACTGTGAAGATTTCTGTATGTGTCCATTGCAGGGCTCCTCCAGGTGTATTTTGGCACTGGAACCATGACTTCAGCAGTCCAAATGCATGCTCTATGACATTTCTGGTTTGACCATGCGCCGCATTATGGCGTTCTTCTGTGGGTGGGTGTGCATTTGTGATTGGTGTCATCAGCCATTGTTCTAGTGCATAGCCTGCATCCCGCAGTAAATTAACCTGTGGGATATCTCCCCTAGCAAACATCTGATACAGTTCAGAGGTGTGCCAGATGTGTGAGTCATGGTAACGGCCAGGGTTGCCAGCACACACGTTCAAGATGATTCCCTTGACATTACACATGACTTTCCAGTTGATAGAGTGGTAGCCCTTTTTGTTAATGTAGAGCCTACCCTGTTCCCCAAGTGGTTCCTTAATATCTACATGAGTGCAGTCTATAGCACCCAGTACTTCAGGGTAATGCGCTACCTGGTATAGTTGTTGCATATTTCTGCCCATCTCCTCAGAGCTACAGGGAAAATATATATGCTCACTGTCATGTTGGAGCATAGCATCCAGGAATTGATGGAGGATCCTGGATGCTGATGCCTATGATACACCCAGCATGTCCCCTGTTGGTCTCTGAAAGGTAGCTAAGATTCTAAGGGCTACACAAACATTAGTTTCCACTGGGATGGGTTTCCCTCAGTTAGCTGTGGCTTTGAGTTGAGGGTGGCAGAGGTCACAGAGTTCCTGCAGTGTGTCCCTGTCCACCCTGTAGTGCTTTACAATTTCCACATAATGTAGGTTGTAGTAAGTTAAATGTGGCCTGAAAACTCTTCTCCTTCTCTGCCTGGGCCTATTGGCAGCAGCAGCAGCATTGGCTTCAGCCTCTTGCATATACAAATGGATTAAAGCAGCAGAAGCCCCTAACATTCTGTCTGTTTAGACTTTCCATGTCTGTACTCCAAAAGTTTTTTGACATCTGCAGAAAAAAACAGCATGGAGTCTACATGGATGCTTTATAGCCTGTTGAATAGCTCCACCATGTTGGATTGGTTGATAAGCATGTGGTTCAGCTGTTTATCCTGTAATTAGCACCTATGAAACACAGACAAAGACAGATGCAATCCTTTAATAATCCACACCATTATAAAAAGACAAATGTGTAACTATCAGGCTAAACAAACTGATGGTGAGGAGAGTTGTATATGTTTGGAAGGCTGCAAAAAATGCTTTTTCTTGAGGATATTTCTGTACAGAGGAGTACTGAACTTCAGCAGGTATGCTTCCATTTTGTCACCTATGTACTGCATATGCTGGGATGTATTTAAGAATAATGTAAAGCAGATGTTTTTACACTTTTATCTGTATGCATTGTGTACTGATGACATGGGCATGCTAGTCAGGCCATTTCAGAGGTACACAAGATTGACAATACATGAAAATGGAATGCTGTGTGATAAATATGTACAAATGTTTCAGGGACAGGTCCTTTGGTAGCACTTTCAGCGTTTAAAGATATTTTGTTAGCATAATGGGTCATTTGCCTGTTATTTTGTGTGGGGCTATGTGATAAATAGGTAACATGTTTCAGGGATAGGTCCTTTAATAGCACTTTTAGCATTTCAGAGAAGTTTTGTTAACAAAATGGATCATTTGCCCATTCTTTTGTGGAGGCTGTGTGATAAATATGTGTAAATGTTTCAGGGACAGGCCCTTGGATAGCACTTTTAGCATTTCATTTGCCTGTTTGTGGAAAAAGGGGAGCAAAGATGAGTTACTGTTATGGCACAAGCAAGAATGGACTGCTCTTTTGTGGGGTAGGGCAAAGGTGAGTTACTATTATGGTACAAACAAGGATATGTTGATCTTGTTACTCCCCTTGTTTTTGCATCTTGCCTGTTGTCAGTATTTCACATCTGTAAACTGTTTTGTGTTTCACCAGTGGGTTATACTGACTGGCTACCTTTTCTATTTTATCTGGAAACAGTTATATTGTAGTGATATGAATTATACTTCTGATGTCTTTTAGGACACCTACAAGTATGCCACTCAGGTGTGTCAATCCATGTAGACCCCCCCTTCACTGATGGGGAAAGTCAAATAATTGTGGATGGGTTTTGGCAACATGGCACTTTTCTCCTGGAAAGGGGCAGGGAGATATGGCACACTGGATGCAAATATGGC
The DNA here is from genome assembly GCF_019279795.1 of Protopterus annectens. Lineage (NCBI taxonomy): Eukaryota > Metazoa > Chordata > Ceratodontiformes > Protopteridae > Protopterus > Protopterus annectens. The sequence goes on along the minus strand of NC_056750.1, from coordinate 827,469,480 downwards.
AGCAACTTGTCTTAAATGTGAATCCATTACATGGCCACAGCAGAACACATGAACAGATGTGCCACAGAGCCACTGACATGATCACTACTTTACGCAGGTGAGCAGTTGCAGTGGGCCATGAACAAATAGCTACCAGGGGGAGGGCCTGCTATGGAACCCCCACTTACTCCCAATGAACAGTTCCTGGCCAATATCAGAGATGCAGACAGCTCCCAGGAGAGTGCAGGACAGCATGGACTGGATGTGGGTGCAGCACCTTCTGAGACAAGCACATCCCAGGAGGAGCTTCCAAGTAGGTTTTGTTATCTGAACAGTTGAATACTGTTGTATAGGAAAACAACTGAAATGAATAAATTAATTCTGTGTCACATGTATTTTTTAAGGGGGGAGCTGAAGATTGCTACAGTTATAAGCTTAGGTTGGAGTTGACAGCCTCGTTCTCAATGATATTAGGCTTAATGCACATATAAAGGGGTAAATGTATTACCCCGTGTTACTTTTAATTGTGATGATGTTACCCTTACCTCTTGTTTAACTTCTTCCAGGACCATCTGGATTACAGCACAGTATATTGTCTGCAGATGGTAAGCCAAATATTTGTATGTCAGTACTGCTGAGCAATTTAACAAAATATTGTAGTGTGTGATTTTGATCTCAGGCCTGTTGTGTACATTGTTCTACTGTCTGTAATAGTGGGAGCACTGTTAGTTTATTAGCATATATTGCACTATAGTATTGCAGGCATTAATGTATTATATTGTTTCTTGCTTTTTATCACAGGTGATCATGACAGTGGGAGTGTGGGCCCTGTGCCACTTTATGTCATTGTATCGCAAACTCTGATGATGATGATGCTGGCCAAACTGAGGCACAGTCGGGGGTGTAGAGGATGAATATGACACAGAGGATGATATACAGCCACCCCCTGCATTTCCACTGGACACAGCTAGTAGGCCTACATCTACTCAGTCCACTGATCCCACAGATATTGGACAGGTGGAGAGCGAAGACATTTATCAGGGAAGTGTGGCTACTGCCCCTTCAGTGCCTGTTGAGTCTGGCTATAGCCAAAGTCTGGGTGAGGTGCCACAAAGGAGGATTGATGGGGTGCTCAGAGGGGGACTGCTGTCCCTCCTTCTCCTGGTGTTGGTGTCACTTCCCGTACCACTTAACATATGTTTAGGGCCATCATGGAGGCACAGGCATGTTCTCATAGGTGCTCCAGACAAATGCTCAGGGTTGTGGCTGTGGCACAGTCTGACATGCATGACTGCCTCCACCATATTGCCATTCACTGGATCGGATGAATAACACGTTGGAATGAGGGGTGTCTGTGATGGACCGAGGGGTGTCTGTTATGAAATGAACATTGCCTGTGATGGAACGTCTGCTGGGAGGGGAATGGCACCCTCATGAGTGTAAATCAGCCACAGCATCTGCTGTCAGAAAAAAACGTGGCTTTGCCCGATCATGCTCCCATAGTGGCAGTATTTCCCTGCTTCATCAATGAGTGTGCTGTCCACACCCAGATGTGGTAGGCTCTGGGATCCTGGTCCTATGTGTCCCTGCAAAAGGAGCTCATCCAGCTAACATCGGTCATGTTTAGGTAGCAGCACTGCATCTGACCTTGGGTGTGGAGCTGCCAGTGCAACTCCTGGCAGAGCCGCTTCTTGTGGTGAGGGGCAACAACGATGAACTGCTACCTCTACCATGCATGGCTTACACCTGTCTGACATACCAAGACATAGAGCTAGCACAGAGCTTGGCTGTGTTCATGCAGACACTCACAGACCAACTTCACCTGGAGGTCCTCTACAGACGCACACAACAGTTACTCATTTGTCTGAATGACCATTTGTAGTTTTATCCCAATGTCTGCCTTCCTCTCCATCTTACTAACACACAATCACCAACCTTTTGTGTCAGGTTAGGCTTACTGCCCCCCCCCCAACACACACACACACACACACACACACACACACAACACCCTGTGCAAGTGATGATAACTGTGCCATATCCCTGTTTTCCATCTTTTGGATTCACATGCTGGGGTCCACACTACCTTATCTGGCCTGTTTTGCCTTGTCATGTCTGTGAGGGGGAGCAGCTATGGCACTATAATTGGGGACAAACTTCCTGTAGTACTATGCTGTCCCTAGGAATGACCTCACCTGCTTTCTGGTAACAGGTGCAAGCCGTGCCTGAATGGCTTCCACTTTGGCAGGTTCTGGCCTGATCTTACCACTCCCCACTTTGTGTCCCAGGTAGGAGATCTCTGCCATACCCCCCTGACATTTAATGGGCTTAATGGTCAACCCTGCCCTTTGTAGTTTGCCCAACACCTCCCTGACATGCTGAAGGTGCTCTTGCCAGGAATGGCTCTTTATGGCAATATCATCCAGGTAAGCAAGGGTGAAATCTCCTTCTCCTGCCAGGACACAATCTACCATCCTCTGGAAAGTCACTGGAGCTTTCTTTATCCCAAAGGGCAACTTTGTGAACTCATACAAGCCAACAGGAGTCACAAAGTTTGACCTCTCTCTAGCTTTGAGGTCAAGGGCACCTGCCAGTAACCCTTTCTAAGATCAATAGTGGTAAGATACTTAGCCCCATCCAGTGGCTTTATAGCTTCATCTGTCCTAGGCATGGGGTAAGCATCTGACTCGTTGAGACTATTTAATTTCCTGTATTTCACAAAGAATCTGGTGCTGCCATCTTTCTATGGTACCAGCACCACTGGGGAGGCACAGGGACTGCTGCACTCCTGGATTTCCTCTAGTTCCAACATTTCCTATATCTCCTCCCTCAGAGTCTGTTTGACTCTCTCAGGCACCCTATAAGGGGTCTGCTTAACTGGCCTCTGAAGTCCTCTGTCCACATGGTGCTGCACCACGTGAGTGCACCTTGGTTTTTCAGTGAATATGCCCCAAATTCCTGTAACACTGCTTGGATTTCTTGAACCTGGGTAGAGGATAGCTGCTGGGACATTGCTACCCCTTCCATTGAGGTGCCAGTGTGAGCCTCACTGAGGAGATTAGTCACCAGATCCCCCTCAGACTCCTCCTGCAATCCACTGCAAATGCTCAGCACAAGGGCCTCCCATATCATGTGAGCATGATACAGTTTGTGCCCCTGCCTCCTGCCTAGCAGTTCTACTATGTAGTTAACATCACTGACCTTCCTTAACACTTTGAAGGGTCCATTCCTGACTGCCTGCAGCTTGTTGTGTGTGACAGGAATGATAGCCATAGCCTGCTGCTCCACAGCATACTCTCTAGCTTGAGCATTTCTGTCATACCAGACCTTTTTCTGCTGTTGGGCTTCTACCAGATTCCCCTGGGCCAAGCCCATGAGCTCCCTGACCCTTGTCTTGAGGTTTAGGACATATACCACAACAGACTGCTTGTGGGATTCACACTCACCCTCCCACTCACAACAAATCAAATCTAGAGGTCCTCTCACCCTATGCCCATACAGTAACTCAAAGGTGGAAAACCTGTGGATTGCTGGTGCATCTCCCTATAACCAAACGACAGATGAGGCAAATGTTTTTCCCACTCCCTCTTGAACTAGTCTGAAAATGCCTGCAGCATGGTGTTTAGTGTGGAGTTTAACCTCACAACCAGACTATTAGTCTGGGAATGTTAGGGGGTGGTCTTTAGGTGCTTCACCCACACAGTGCTTTCACAGACAAGCCAGAAGGTCTGACATGAAATTGGCACCACTGTCAGTATTTTTCTTGGGAAACCTACCCTGCTGAAAATCTGTAACAAAGCATTTGCCACCTTTTCTGCTTCAGTGGAGGACAGAGCCACCACCTCAAGGTATCTGGTATCTGGTAGCATAATCTACTATGATTATGATATACATCTTCCCTGTGGAACTTGGGGTACTCAGAGGCCCCACAATATCCATAGCTAGCCCCTGAAATGGCTCTTCAATCACAGACAAAGGAATCAAAGAAGCTTTCACCTTGTCTCCTGTCTTGCATACCTTTTTGCACTGCTCACAGGTCCTGCAGTACCCTATTACATCTCTGGAAATCCCAGGGCAATAAAAGTTATGCATAATACATCTCTTTGTATGCTTTATGGCCACATGACCAGCAAAGAGAATGTCATGGGCTATGTTTAGAAGTGCCAGATGGTAAGCTCTGAGTACTGCCGACTGCTGTATTCTCTCACCCTCTAGCCCTCCCTCAGGCATCTACTCTCTATAGAGTAACCCTTTGTCCCAGTATACAGATTCCCCTTTTCCTTGACAATCAGGTGCCTCACTGGCTACCTCCATCAGACCTTGAAATGTATGGTCTGAGAGCTAAGCCTGTCTCAATTCTTTTTGTAACCCATCACAGCTCCCCTTCCACAGGAAGTCTGGCATCGTCTGATAACAGTGCCTCGCTGTCAGCCTGGGTACTACTACTCACCTCTGCCCTTGTAGTCACTCTGTCCAAGAGAACATCAGTACCCACAAGCAACTGTGGCTCACCTTCAGTCTCACTGCTACAGAGTAGCTCCCTCCCTGAAGTAACCACCTCACCAGTCCTGGCTTCAAGTGTGCTATCAGTCTGGGTCCCCCCAGGCTATCAGACCCACATGGTTGTCTCCAAGCTGGACTGCATGTAATTGCATGCACACAAGGTACTGCAATATCAAAATCATTCCCTATCAGGACATCTGCAGGGATATCCTCAAACACACCTACCTGCTTGCTTCCTTTTCCACCCTCCCAGTCAAGGTGAGCCCTAGTCAAAGGTATTTGGAATGGGGTCCCTCCTAAATCTCTGACTGGAGTAGACTGCACAAGCAGAAAGTGATCTTCTTTAACCACTGCAGGCTTCACAATGGTCACGTCAGAGGCTGTGTCTCTCTTAGCAGTGGCCTGTTTCCTATTTACTAAGATAGGATCTAATCTCTTGTGGTAGTTTGGTACCGTTGTTGTCTCCAGACAACATACTGCTGGCATTCTGTCATTCCCACTTGCTGGATCTCCCACCTTTTGTTCCCTACCTTGCATCTGAGGACATCAATGTGCTACATGGCCCCACTGGTTGCATTTAAAACATTTAACCCTTAGTCCTGGCCGTGTACCTGAACTAGTGGCTTCCCCTGCTACTGGTGGAGTCTGTTTGGGTGGTCTAGACTGTCCAACATGGATTCCCCTAGACCCATGTGCAGCACTGGGTGTCCCTTTCCTGTGCAGTGATGCACTGCTTGCTAGGTATAGGTCTCATTTTTTCCTCATCTCATCTGATGTGTTACATTGTCTATCAGCTAAACAGATTCTCATGTCCTCAGACAAAGTGCTAAGGGCTTGTTCCCTCACCAAAAGGTCTGTCAGCCTTCCAAAAGTGGTGACCTGACTCTCACTCACCCATCTATGAAAATAGTGCTTAACTTAGCAATATATTCACACACACTTTCATCCACCTTGCATCTGTGCTCATGAAACCTCTTCAGGTGTTAACTTAAAACACTCTAATAAACAATTTTTAACAGTATTATAATTTAAGTGCTCAGTATCAGACAATTTAGAAATAGCAGTTACAGCTTTACCATGGAGTATGCGGGTTAGGAACTGTACCTAGAGCCCTTGGTCAGCATTATACTGTTTACAAACCCTTTCAAACTTATGAATAAAACTATCAAAATGATCGCCCTCTTTAAATTGTGGAAGAAATTTACTGACTTTGTTGCTTCTTATAATATAAGTGAAAAGGTATTTCTTACCTAGATATGTATATAAGTCATTCTAGTGGAGGTTTTGCATCTAGGATATATAGGAAAACTACATTTTCAAATGACTACATAGAATTTAATAGTAATCATCCACCTTATATGTTTAAAAATGTCTTCAAGGGACAATGTATTAGAGCTGCCCGCATGTCATCCACAAAGGAAGTAATGGAAGTTGAATTAGAGTTTATTTCCAATATGTTTAGGAATAGGGGATACCCTTTAGCCATGTTGAAAGATGTAACAGATTATATAAAAAAGCAATGGGGTAGTAAATATATACCATTATTAGGTAAATTTCAATTTGCCTGTGTAGACATTGATACAAAAAATAATCATTTGGCATGTGAAGGTAGAAATAGAGTGTGTGTTTTAATGTATACACCATACGTGAACTTAGTTAAGGAAATAGTAAACAGACACCGGGATTTGATAACAATATCAGAAAATATTGCTACGAGACTAGGTAGTCACCCGTACTTTGTATATAAAACAGCGCCAAATATTAAAGGTTATTGGAAAGGGACTAGTAAATGTGGATCATGCAAACAGTGTGGGCGTATTAATGAAGTGGTAGGTAATAAGCTTGAAGGCATTAACAAGACATATGTGAAGTGCAGGGCAGGCAATTGTAATTCCAAGCAGGTAGTTTATATAGCTACATGCCTTGCCTGCCCAGCATTTTATATAGGAAAAACTGAGACAAATAAAAAAACGTATATATGAACATTATTATAAAATTCAAGTAAAAGATATGAATAATGCATTGTATAAACATTTATGTGACAAAGGAGATCAACATTATTTTAAATTTTCTATTATCGATCAGGTAGATAGCTATGCACAAGGAGGGAATTGGAAAGTGTTGTTAGCAATGAAAGAAAGCAAGTGGCAAATACTTACAGATGCCACTAGATATCCGGGCATTAATGAAAGTATTAGTATTAAACCTTTTTTAGTTCTTAGTTAGTATTTATATTGCATTTATGTATTTATAGTAGATGAGTATATGATTGTTATATTTTTAGGATATAAACTAGTAAACAGATTTTTAAAATGGATTTTTGAATTCCATTAGAGGAATTTTTAGAATGTATTATTGGAATGTATTTGTATAGTTATGTGTATATATTGCATCATTTTATATCATGTTATATAGGAGGATGTTTCTTTAAGCAATTTACAATTTTTGGCGCCAAATGCTATTTAAACTATGGGTACTTTTAAAATACTGGTTCTGAGGAAGCCTGTATACTAACAGATGAAAGCGCTTAACCAGTCGAGTGTCTATATTGTATCATTCAATAAAAGAGCATCACTGTTCGAGCTGTGCTAAAGTCCTTGAGTCCTGCACCAGTTTTGTTTTGTGACATGTCATATATGACAAGCTTTTTGGCAGTATTTCAAAGTTGTTTATATTCAAGTTCATTTTGTAGGGTTTTATTTTTATGCCATTCCTTCCATGCTTTGTCCCTGGAAGTAAGGAGATGTTTGGTTTGTTTAATAAGCCAGGGGGCATGGTTATTTTTAATTCTTTTGGTGCGAGAGGGGGCAAGACTAGAGTGTCAAGAAAGGTTTTATTAAAGTAGTTAACTGCATCATCTAAGGGTAGAATTTTGATTGGTTGCCAGTTGTAGGTTTTTAGGGTATCTAGGCATATCTGTTGGTTGAGCTGAGTAAGAGTTCTAGTTGTTCTCAGAGAGTGTGATTTACCTGCATGCAGTTGGGATCAATGAGTGTATACAGGGAGATGATCACTTAAGGTATTTGGGAGGGTTCCAGTCTTGGTATATCTGTGAAGATGAGAGACGAGTATCCAGTCTAGAGTTGAAGTGGAATAGTTATTTCTGATATGTGTGGGGTCTGTGATGAACTGAGTAAAGTTGTGCAAATTAATGCTATCGGAAGGAGTGTTGGAGATGGGAGATTGTCAATTTATATTGGTATCATCCAGAATGATGGTTTCATTACATATGTTTAAGGTTGACCATGATAGAAAGTCTTCTATTGTAGTTATGTTTTGCCCTGGTGGAATGCAGAATGTGGCACTACATAACGTTTTCCTATTATTTAAGTGAAGATTTGCTAGTAGTGGTTCTGTATTTCCAAAATTGGGAAGGGGTTTGGTGAAGGGAGTAATAGATAGAGAGTCTCAGAATAGTAATGCAACACCCCCAACTTTTTGTGTGTTCTGTCTTTCCTTAGAATGTTATATCCAGGGGGAGTTATTTCTGTATCAGATATGTGTGGTTTTACCCAGGTTTCTGTGACTGCTACAATATCTGGGGAGTATTGAGTTAGCGAGGCATGAAATTCTGTGGTTTTCTTACAGATACTACATATGTTGATTGTTATTATACATAAGTTTTTGGTATTAGGGGATAAGTTATGGGATGAGCTGTTTGTGGGACCAGGATTAAGGTGAATGTCACCACATTGTGGGAGGACTAGACAGTGATGAGTAAGAATGAGCTGGTATAGGGGTAAGAAGAATGGTTTAAGGGATCTGTAGTAAATTAACTTTAATTTTATGCTGTTTGTTGAGCATCTTAGCTTAGTGGGGTAATAGGTACTAAAGGAGAATAAAGAAGGTGAGATGGAGTAACTGTTAGTGAAAGAAAGAGGAGGTGTGGAGAGTGTAGAAGGTATTGTGGGTGGGGGAAACAGTATAGTAGGGAAAGAGGTGGAGTGTGATAGCAGAAGAAGGGTGGTGGGGAGGGGAATTTCTGTTAAGTTTTAGGTTAAGGTACATATTAGAAATGAAAATGAGATTGTAGAGTGGAGGGGTGTGGGAGGATGGGGGTGTGGTGAGGGGATTAATCAGTAGGGAGGGAGAATGTGAAATGTGTTATTGAAAACAGAGATAGGAGAATGATAGTGGAAGAGAAGGTGTTGAAACAGCAGGGTTAGTAATGGCTGGAAGTAGAGGATATGGGAGGGGCTAGCTAAAAGTATAGATCTAATTGATGTGGGGGGTGGGTGGGAATGGGGGAGCTAAGTGAGCACGGAGTGAAGCGGAGGGTGAATGGAATAGGCTGTGGCCAGACCCAGAATAATGACAGAAAAAAGTAGCTGAAGGGAAAACAATCTCCAAACACTTGGTGAAAGGTAAGTGAAAAAAAATAGAGTACGTGATGGCCAGGCGTGAAACTATAGAATAGATGGTGGGAGATAGGAAGTTGTAGTATTATGTGAAGCCAAAGGGAAGTGATAGTGGTGAAACAAGGTCTAGGGAGAAAGCCAGTTCAGAAAAAGGAGAGAGTGGGGGGGTAGGAAAGGTGAACGGAGTAGTGTAGAAGAGGGCTAAATCAAGATAGCAGCAGTAATTGAGTAAAGATGAGAAAGACAGAGGAGAAGGAGAAAAATGGGGAATAGACTAAGTAATTCGCAGAAAGGAGGGGTAGAGAGGATGGGCTGTAGAAGAGCAGGAAATGCAGGTAGCCACAAATTTCTCTAGCAGGGTGCTCCCAATACAAGCAGTTACAAGTAGAGTTGGACTTGTTAAGTAACAGCTATTTCACAGTAGAAACACTAGTATGTACATTATGTTTTTGTGACAAACAGACGCTGCAGTTTGTGATTAAAACAACTTTACACTGTACAGAGGAAAACCCCTTCCACTGAGGCAGGACAAAAATAACTTCAGGAGGGGTAGGGTTCCACTTTGTTTTTAAGTTGTCTAAGACTAAATTCCTTATCTTCCAACCCACTAAATCTAACACAATTATCCTCCACTTTAATATTCTAGCCAAAGACAATACCGTCATTTCCCCAATAGAACACATTGATAACAATCTCAGATTTAACACTCACATTTCTCTTACCATAAAAAGGTTCTCAAAAAACTAGGTGCATTGCACAGAAACAAACTATTCCTCACCAAGACAGCCAGAATTTCTGCTGCCAATTCCCTCCTAATCTCCACTTTACTCTGCACCTCTCCTATACTTACCTACCTTAGACAAACAGACCTAAACAAGCGCGAGGCTTGTTACAATAAAATTGCTGTTTGCCACTGGTGGATCTTATCGCAGCCACCACTGTATCTCACTTAGAGAACTTGAATGGCTTGAACTCCCTCACCTTCTTCACCTGAATCAACTCTCTCTCTCTCTCACTCACAAGTTAATAAACCATCCTCTTAAAGTCCCATCCCTTCAAAACCTTCTCCAGCCCTACTGCTCCACTAGTCCGCTATGCTCCAGCAGCTAAAATCTACTTCTATTGACCAAATCCAAGAACTCAACGAGAGAAGCAGTATTCTCCTGCATCATATCCAGATTATGGAATAATCTCCCCCCCTATAACCACACTATCTTCTTGCAATCACTTCAAGACTGCACTAAAAAATCAGTTAAAAAGTCTCTGGTTATGTCCATGCACCAATCCCAACTAGTAGCCCTCCTTTTTATAGGTTCATAGGTTGGTACTAGGCTATCGGCCCCAGGGCCTATGCAAGCCTAGCCATAACAATTCCCTGGATATTTCTTCGCACAATATTTATTTCTCTGGACCCCTGTCTAGCAGGGCGACTGACATGATCCCCGGGGTGAATTTCCTATCTCCCATCCAATCATCAAGGTTCCTTTAGAAGAGGGCCAATGAGGCGCTCTGCTTGACATGTATGGGCAGCCTATTCCAGAGTATGGGGAGTCTCTGGGTCAGGAACCTATCCTTCCAGCATGTCTTGTTCATTGTGATTTTACCTCCTTTTCCTCTCCCCTCCCCTAGCCACCCTGCCTCACACTGTCTGATCATCGCATTCCTTCCTCTGCAGGCTCTGGCTCACCCTTTACCCTCCCCTTCCCTCCTCACTCAATCTCTCAGACCTGTTATAACATGCTTCTCAACTCCAAATACATATCCAACTGACTTATGCCTAGCTTCCTCTCACTACCACATATATTACTCAGCCTCCTCTCTTACTTCCTCTATTTTCCCCTTCCATCTCATTAGCCCTTCTAGCTTGTTCCACCTTCATGTGGAGCATCTGCTTTATATCTGTTTGAGTTTAGTGCAATATTTGTATATAAGATTTAGGTATATGAGTTTAGAACAGTATCCGTTTGAGCTTAGTACTATCTGTATATACATCCTACCTTTATTCCAAGTCTCTATCTAGATATTGGTATATCTGTTCATTACTATGTTTCATATTGTATGTATAGCCAATGTTAAGTGTACTATGTATTATTTGCTACTGTATGTATATTCAATTGTTCTTCATGTACTCTGCTGTTCATTTATTGTTCTGTGGAGCTTTTCTCCCCGGGCCTCCACTGAAAAAGGACCTGTGTCCAGTTGAAATTTCTCAGTAAATAAATAAATAAGTTGCACAGCATAGAATGATTTCCTCACTACTGTAGACACATGATGGTCAAAGGCTAGATTACTATGTGTGTCCATAACTACTTGCTGAACTCTAAGGGGTGTGCTGCCAATATGATATTTACCAGGGGTGGATGATTTCCTGATGGATACTATTATGCATTTCTTGTCATTTAGTTTTAGTCCATGGCTCTGACATCAGTTGTTCATCTGTGTCAGCCCTTTCTGGAGAATATCTGTGTCAGTGTGGGATTCAATGACAGCTCCTAATTTGCAATCATCTGCAAATGCAGTCAGCCAGAGACCATTGACATTGGGCTTGACTTCAGAGAAGTAAGTGCCAGAAAGGAGTGATCCAAGGACAAATCCCCGAGAGATTTGTAGAGGTGGACTCCCCAGTTATAACTTTATTGTTCCTGTCTGTGAGGCAGTTGACTTACCCATAATAAATGGGTTTGTACCTAACCTCCTGAGTTTGTCAACAATGCACAAGTGGGGTATTGTATCTAATGTCTTGGCCAGGTGAAGGCAGGCAGATTGAACTACTTTTCCCTCATCTGTCACTTTGGTGACCTTCTCAAAGAAATCCACCAGGTTGGGTGGGCATGTCCTGCCCTTGATGAAACCAAACAGGGTTGGGTCCAGTGTCTGGAGGTTTACTATATCACTATTAATCATCTCCATGATAATTATTTCCATGTCTTTACATATAAGACTAGGGAGTCTTATGGGTCTGTAATTTCCAGGGCCTGCAGATGGGCCACCTTTGTGCAAAGGGATGACTGTTACTGGTCACCATTCATGAGGCATGAAGCCTGTTTGGAAGCTACAGTTAAATAGCAATTCCAGAGGGCCTGACAGGTCATGTTTCATGCTATTTAGACAGCATCCTGGGATATTAATAATGTTGATGCACGTAGTGAATTTATTGGGTTGTAAGCTAAGTGAAGCTGCATTTTCTGTACTAAATCATGGTTTAAAATGAATTCCAACTCTTATGCCTAGATTACACATAATTAGGAAAGTTATGTATTGTCTGATACGTAAATTGCATCTAGCATGTCTTTTTAGGGACAAACAAAATGTTAACAGTTTAATGAATAATTTAGACAGTAATGTGTCTTGTTCTGAAGTGTGCCTCAAATGTTGAAAATGATGAAGGTCTATAAGCTGTCAATGCTTACGGTAGGTTGGATACATCTAAGATTTTGGTCAAAAGTCAATTTATACCACATTTCACACATGAATGTATACAGAATTTTGCAGCTATGGTGGATTTTGCAGTAGAATCAGTATATTTAGATTTTATTAATAATAAAAATAGTGTACTAAATATAATTTAACTAAATCAGAGTGGAAAGCATTGCAACAACTTAGTAAAAATGAACGTCTTGTCATAAAACCGACAGACAAAGGGCATAAGTTTGTATTAATGCATTTCTCACAGAATATACAAATGTGTCTTGATCATTTAAATGATGCTGAAACTTCTAAAAAGTGTTCTGTTAGAGAATATGAAAGAGCTATGCATAAATTTAAAGATTTATTACAGAAGGGAGAACGTTTGGGATATTTTACTAAGGATGATGTAGATAAAAAATTTAATACTGACAATTGTGAAATGACAACATTTTACTGTTTGCTCAAGATACATAAGGACATTTTACATCCACCGGGTCGTCCTATTGTGTTGGCGTGTAATTGTTTTCTTAATAATATGGGCATATTCCTGCATGGTTTTCTTTTACCATATGTCATTAAACAAAGCTCCTATATCAAAGACAGTACTGATTTTCTAGATCAGGTATTACCCCTGAAATGGACTAAGGATATGTATTGGTTAACAGCAGACGTGAAGAGTTTACAAGCATGTCATCAGTATGGGTTAGAAGCATTGTATAACACCTTGGGGGACAGTCCCCTTGCATATTATATTATAGAATTGATAGAATTCTGCTGAAGAATAACTATTTTGAATTTGACAATCAAATATTTCATCAATTGGGCACAGCCATGGGAGCGGCATTTGCCCCCATGTATGCTAATATTATGATGGGATTTTTTGAGCTTGAATTTCTTTATCAAAAAGAGTTCTTTAAAAAGTATGTGGTCGAATATTATAGATATGTTGACGATTTCATTTTTATATGTAAGTGGGGTAAGGAAGAAGTTACAAACTTTCTGGATGACCTCCGAAAAAAATAGGTTTATGCTGAAATTTGATGGCTTTCAGTTGGGAAATAAAGTGAATTTTTTTAAACATTAGTCTAGAAGGAAGTAAGAGTGGGAAAATGGTCACCAAATTACATCGAAAATTTGAAGATGATTTGCACTTTTTGGATGCTACCAGCTGTCATCCTCCCATCTTTTAAAATCTCTTGCCTAAGGAGAATTGACTAGGGTAAGGAGGGTGTGTAATAATACTGATGAAGTAAATAGCGAATTAAAGAAAACATCACAATTGTTTATTAAAAAGGGGTTATAATGTAGATGAAGTGCTATTGTCTTTGGACAAGGTTAGTAAAGGCATCATTTGTAAGTCTAGTAGTGGTTATAATAACAAACATCAGGACAGATCAAAAGAAAAATCAGATAATCTAAGGAAGATATATGCAGTTATGACTTATGATTTGTTGGCAGAGGAAGTTAAACAAACCATCCAATTTTATTGGACTTCCTTGTTCAAATACAGGGACTTGGTAGATATACTTGATAAGAATTTATATTTCTCATTTAGAAGGGGTAAAAACATAAAGGACATGCTAGTTCATGCTAGATTTATAAGACCTAGCAGAGGATTGAGTTATAATCCTGACTTGCTGGGAACATATCCATGTGGCAGATGTATAACATGTCACTAAGTAGAACATTTAAGTGTATCAATGGAGTATATTTTCAACCTAATGCAAAGTTTTCATGTAATACAGAAAGTATTGTATACGCATTAAAATGCCTATGTGGAATGTTCTATGTGAGTAAAAGCATTTAAAACTAGGATGCAGGAACATGTCAGGGATATTAGAAATGAGAAAATAGAAAGTCCACTTGCAATGCACTTTAAAACATATCATAGTAGCAATCCACAAGGTTTATTAGGAACAAGTTTAGAACATATTCCTAGTATACAGTATAATATTAATGTAAAGAAAAACCTCCTGTATAAGGAAACTCTTTTATAGTGAAATATGGCACTTTAACCCTAGGGACATTAATATAGAATGCAATTGGAAAGTTTTTATATGAATTTTGAAGTGTTTTCATTGTTTAATTGTTGAATTGTTTGATTGATTTATTGATTTGTATTATTGTATAAATATGTGCTGCATTTTCTCTGTATGTATTCTCCTTGGAAGGCTACTGCCGAGGCGCTAGAAGTTGGATTAAATTTCTATTGTGGAAGATCCTGGTCTTGCTGGTCATTTATATTTAACATCCTGGGATATTGTCTGGACCCACTGATGCAGTATTCTTTACCTTAGAGAGTTGTTACACCATATGCATGTGTGCTACCTGTTCAGCTTATGCACACATTGCATACATGTGTTTGACAACATTAATGGCATGTATATCATTTGTGACAGTATGGATTGTGCCACAGATATATGCCATGCACACAAGGCAAGTAGCCTGTATTGACTATACTGTCACATACAGGTATAGCAGTGTCCCTCCTAACACCTCCTGCTGACATTAGAGTACCAGGACAGTGTGCATGGTTACCCTCATAGGGTGTGGATGTATCATAATAGTTGTCACTCCACATCACTTATCAAGGGTATCAGAACATAGAAATTTGAGATGCATGGGTAGGCTTAAAAAGGCCCTTGTGGTTGTTAGCCTAGTAAACACCTATGAGCATATGTTATGTCAGAGGCATAGGATTAGTGGTGGTATTATTCTGATATTGTCCAGGATTGTGGTTGGTTCTTGTAATGTTTGCCATGATCCTTTATCTGTGTCCACCTTGCTGGGGACCTCTGCTGAGAGTACACTCATATTCAGGTATATCAGTTTGCACAGCTTCCCAATATGTACCCTACCCCCAATTGTAAGTCAGATCCCTGATAGATGTCCTCTGTATTATTCATGTAAGGATGTTTATCACACACATACATCATCCCCATTGTTGTCACCTTGTGTGACAGTCACAGACAACACATTTTCACTGTACAGTCCGTACTGTACCATATAGATATGTGCTTGGTGTTGCTGCTAAAACCATCTACCATTGACACGCCCTCTTCTGCTGTACATGAGGGAGTTTCACCTGTACTCTTTCCCTGTGTTCTTTCCTACAATTCATGTGTGTCACACACTTCCCCTGAGTGATCATTTTACATGGCAGTCCCATTTCCTGTTACAGCTTCAGTACAGAATGCCAGGAATGGGATATCACAATACTCTACACTGTAGGTACATTGTCCTGTACTGTGTTTGGACCATATACTTTACATTCATACCTCTCAAATTTCCAGACATTCCCAGGATGTCCAGATGTTTTTCTTAACAAATATGTGGCTTACTGCCATATCACTGGGATGATCCCTGGACTGATGTGACTCAATAGTACATACATTTTGACTGCATACCTCTCAAATGTCCTAATCTGCACAGAATGTCTAGTTTTAGTCTCATATTTGTGATCTTTTCCTCATAACATTTTTTTCCTGGCAAATCATTGGCGTGTCATTGCAGAGTGCTGTCAGAAACTGATGAATGACATTTGAGTTTCAAACTTCATGCTCTTCAGAAAGTTCATGCTAATATACAACCTACATATTCTATCAACTTCCAAGTTTGTCAGTGCAATATTAAAAATCTGTCATTTCTGGCCCTTTAACCCCCCCCCCTCCCATTATTATGGCTATGTCCACATTTGTCGCTCTAAGAGGTTGTAAATTTTATATTCTAACACATTCCCGTGTGACATCTATGCCAAATATGTCCCTACTGCTGGTTATTTGTCCTCTCATGAAGTTGGCCTCTGTGCAGATGTGTTGCGCTAACCCAATGACAGCTATTTGTAAAACCCTTAGTGATCACTGTGGCATTGTGTGCAAATCCGTGCACTGTAGGTGATGTTCCTTACATGGAATTGCTATCCATGTTTGCTGACAAGAGTCACCATGTGTAAAGCCCTGGTGATCATTGTGGCATTTTGTGCAAATATGTGCACCGTAGATGCTTACATGGAATTGCTGTGTTCTTTTATGATGTTTACCAGCCAGCAACACTGTTACGAGCCATGAAACATAGCTTAGGTGCACCGTGCCTCATTAATATGATGGAAACTCCATGTAGTTTTGCACAAAGCCTACACAGAGTTTATTGAATCCTGCAGAGGGTCTGTAAACTCAGTATCACACTGTGAAAATTCTAGCTTGACTGAGTTTTTCTTGCAGTTTTTAATGAATGGTTTGTCTGTACGACCTTTTTACCAGTTGGTTTTGATATTATTTGGGATATTTTGCAGTGACCTTAATCTTTATACACATCAGCTGGGTATATATATATATATTTAGGGTGCATACCTTTCCATCAAAGTGTCCTTCTGTCGATGGGTGATAAAGTCAATTCAACTGATTGACAACCAGCTTGTCAAACTGTACTGGTTTTCTCATGCAGAGATTGTAGTACAGTGGGGATTGGAGTATTTACCATTTCTCCACTGTAGTGTGATCTCAAGAGTTGAGATATATATATATATATATATATATAGCAGGGGGTGTGGGGGCACTTTTTTTGTGCTATTTTCAATGGTTTGAGATCTACGGGGAGATTTAAAATTTGTTGGTTTGCCCACTGACAAATAGCTATGCTTATATATATATATATATATATATATATATATATATATATATATATAAAGAGAGAGACACACACACACACACACACGTGTGTGTGTGTGTATATATATATATATATATATATATATATATATATATATATAGAGAGAGAGAGAGAGAGAGAGAAAGAGACAGATGTAGATATTTTCTATGCATATATATTTCTATATACTCAGAATTATACATGGGTTATATTTTAAATAAATAAAGAATCCCAAACAGAAATAAAAAAAAAATAACTGCTTTTTGCAATCTCAATTATGATGTGAAAAAAATAGCAACAATAATGTATTTCCTGTCATCTTTTGCACATTCTACCATCACATAGTAATGACTGGAGTGGTAATGTCAGTGTGCAGATAAAGGACAGACACTTTTGGCAATTTCCTCCATGATTGTGAAGAAAGTGTAACATTTAGTGGCCAGAGTCATATTTGGTGATGTCATGCACCAACACAAACCTATCCCTGATCAAAATCAATACAATGAATAAATAAATATGTTAGGCAATAGCCTCTGTATCACATAAAACTGTATATGAAATAATGCCCAAAGTAATGTATTATTTGCTCTCATTCACAGGCATAATCTCTAGGAAGAAGAGGAAATAAGCAGAGTTAAAGAACGGCAACATCTGAAAACAGCATGTGTTAAGACTATATAACAGATATGTGACCGAGTCAGGTATGGAAAACATATAAGGAAAGCTGGTGGTGGAATGCAGAAGTCCAGAAAGTTATTAAAAGAAAGGGGGAGTGTAGGAAACTGGGAAACAGAAGAGATGTAGAGAGAGAAGAGAGACTGAAAAAGACAGGCTAAGAAGGAATACTGGTTAGCTAATAAAGAGGCTAAGAATGCAGTTGCAGTAGCAAAAAAGTACAGTTTTGTACCTACCATAAATATAGATGTTCGAGTGCTAATACAGCTGCAGTCATAACAGATGGGTTCTCCTGCCGTCAGGCGGGTCCTCGGTCGGCCGAATTCCAAAGTCTAGGTCCGGTGTCGGTTGTCGTCGCTTCTTCCCTGACGTCAGTGCGCCAGGGGTATAAAAGAACCAGCCGACGCCATTTTCTTCAGTTTTTCTTGCCCAAGATGTCAGGTCCCCCCAGAAGGAAGGCAATACATACATTTGTGTAATAAAGCAATGCAATATAATCAAAATACAGTAGTTGCAAGCAAAAGAATACCCCAATCAGGTTGTATGAGGAGGTGTTATCCAATAGGCCTGTCCCAAGAGGGGAAGGAGGGAGGGAGACCATAGGTTTTTCAGGTACCATTGAAGTTTCCTCATATGCAGCTTTGCACATGGGATTAGTAGGATGCAAAATGCCATGAATCCCAGAGCCTGCAGGATTTTCCTTGCAGTCAGCCTGGTGAAATTTGCTAGTGTTCTGAAGTATTGAGTTAGTTACCCCTGCTTCTCTGGCGTTAGGTAGGCCATCTGGGTGTTTTTGTGGCCAAGTTGGCACCCAGGAAAATTATTTTCTGAGAGGGTAGTAGCCTTGATTTTTTTTTGTTGACTGTGTATCCCAGAGAATTCAACAACATTATTACAAAAGCCAGAAGTTTCAGAAGTATGTGCTTGCTGTCCGCTTGGATCAGGCAGTCATCCAAATATGGGTATATTTGTATCCCTTGAAGTCTGCAGTAGGCAATTACTGATGCCAGGCATTTCGTGAATACTCTGGGCGCAGTAGATAAGCCAAAGGGCAATGCAGAGAATTGATAATGGGTTGAACCTGCAAGAAATCAGAGGTATCTTTTGCAATTTTGTCTGATTGGGACATGCAGGTATGCCTCCTTGAGGTCCAATGTTACCAGCCAAGACTCCTTGCCCAGCATGGGAAGAAGCTGCTGTAATGTGAGCATCTTGAATTTTGGTACGAGTAAAAATGTGTTTAGGATGGATAGGTCCAAAATAGGTCTCTAATCTTTTCCCTTCCTTGGTGCCAGGAATAGTCTGGAATAAAAACCTTGACCTTTTTCGTGAGTAGGTACCTGTTGAATAGCTTTCATGTCCATGAGATCTGAAATTTGTCTTTGTGCCTCTGCCCTTTGATTGTGTGGCAGGTTTGGCATGCCTCTCATTTTTGGAAGGGTGTGAAAATGGAATCTGTAGCCTCTGTTTATAATGTCTAGGATCCATTTGTCTTTTGTGACAATATGCCATTTTTTTAAAATAATGCCAGTTTTCCGCCTAAGGGTGCTGCCATTTGAGCCTTGCTTGGCATGCAAAGGGGAAAGTCATTGGGCTTGCTTTCTGAATGGCTGCGAACTATCCTCACCACCTCTTTGTGTAGGAGCTTGCCATTGTCTGCCTCTAAACGATCCTTGAGATTGCCCTCTGCCCCTCGGGCACCTGTATCTACCTCTTTGGGGTCTGTCCGTGGCTGGAAAGGACCAATTTTTGGAAGGCCAATTTCTACTGAAATGTGGAGGTTGTACCTGTAGAAAATCTTTCACTGTTTGCATTGATTTAGCCTTTTCCTCCATTTTCTTTAATACCTCCTCAGCTTTAACACCAAATAATATATCCTTTTGTAGAGGGGCATCTAGTAATTTAGCTTTGACATGATCTGGTAAGGTTTGCTCCTTGAGCCAGGCATGTCCACGTATGACTGATCCTGTAACAGTAGCTCTACATGAGGCCTCTAGAGCATCAAAACCACATTGCAAGGTATGTTTACCCACTTGTTCTGCACTATGCATCAAATCCTGCAACTCCTTCAAGTCTGGTTGTTCAGGTTGTGACATTTTACTTCTCAACTGTGATAACAGAAACTGTTGGTACTTTAGCATATGGAACTGGCAGTTTAATGCCCTCATGGTTAAGGTGGCCGAGGTGTATACCTTTTTTCCCCACCTTTCTAAGGATCTGGAATCTCTCTCGGAAGTTAATGGGTTTTTAGCAGTGGAGGCCTTAATTCCCTTGGGGCCCTGTGAGATAGTTCCTGGGTCAGCCGCATGGCTTTTGTATAAAAATTGGTGTGAGTCAGGAACCCGGTAGTACTGGTCAGGAGGTAAAGAATCCGGGTTAAGGCAGGCCTCCGAGTACACATCATCTAGTATGTCTAAGACAGGAGGTATAGCCAGAGGCCTGTGCTGGGGTAGCAAGAGAAAATCCCTAAGCCTTTTCTTGGAATCTGAGTACTCTTGGCCTTCCCAGTGGAAGTGTTCCCTTAAGGTATGCAAGGTTTCCCCAAATGAGTAATCCTCTGGGGGGGAGACAGAGGGAATGGACTCCTCAGCATCAGAATCTTCAAAGGGGGAATAGGAATGTTCCTGTTCATCCGAGTGATCTGAAATAATGGAGGCCTGGTCAGAGGAGGGGGATTCCTCCTCCACTCTAGGCCTTTTGTCCGGGGGTGGTTGAGAACCCCTGATAAGAGTAATCAAATCCTCAGACATTTTAAGCATCTGTTTTTTAGGCATGGGGCCTGGAGAAGGGCCCTGTGGAGCTTGTCTCTTAGAATGCATGGCTGCTTTAGACTTAGTGAAAGCCTTGATAGAAAAAGAAGAGGAAGGTCTGAAGACACCTTGAGAGGAGGCAGACCTGTCTACATTTTGAGATTCACCACCAAGAGTGACTTCGGTATCTGTAGTCGGGGTGTGGGCCGAGGAACCAGCATCCTCGGGCACAGAAGACACCGCCAATGAAGTGTCGTCGGTAGGCAGGGGCTGCGTAGGCGCCTCGCTGAGAACCGGACCACCTGTAGTCGGCTCTGGCGTGGTGTCGGTAGAGGCCTCGGACCTCATGTGTCGGTCCTTGTCTTTGCGTTTTTAGACAAAACTAGAGTCGGAGTATCCGACGACATAATATAGTTAAATTTTTTGCCAAAATAGTGCTGGGCGAACTCTGCCCGACGCTTAATGGTGCATTTGTTGAATGTAGCACAAAAATGACAGACCGAGACGTCGTGGTCTGGGCCTAAGCAAGGAATGCAGAGGGAATGAAAATCCTTATGCGGTATTTGCTTCCCACAAGAAATACAATTATTAACTTTGTCTGACATCGGTCTGAGGCAAGAAAAGTTTCCCCAATGGGGTACTTCGCTTTCAAGAAGACTTCGGTTGCAAAATTTTCGTAATTTCAGGAGCTGGCCGACCGGCACTTGCGAACTGCTTCTGCTTCAGGCACCGCGTGGCAAGAAAGACTGAAGAAAATGGCGTCGGCTGGTTCTTTTATACCCCTGGCCCACTGACGTCAGGGAAGAAGCGACAACAACCGACGCCGGACCTAGACTTTGGAATTCGGCCGACCGAGGACCCGCCCGACGGCAGGAGAACCTATCTGTTATGACTGCAGCTGTATGCACTATGAACATCCTGTCAGAGGCACTCTACCCACTTCTGTTACATGGAAGGCAAAGACAGAAAAATGAGGAATATGGTCATCGGACTTTTGTCATAAGTGATACTAGCAATACCCTACAGACCAGTCCACAGCACGTCAGATGTGACGAAAGCTGTACTGCCCCAGACACAGCCTACCAATAAGGAGGAAGAGTCCAGTCTACAAGCCAAAACAGCAGTAAAGGTGAATGAAGTTATGGAGAGCAGCAGGTGCAGATAAGGTTACAGCAGATACGACAAAGATGTCAGATGAGTTACGGCAGATACGACAAAGATGTCAGATGAGTTACGGCAGATACGATAAAGATGTCAGATGAGTTATGGCAGATACGACAAAGATGTCAGATGAGTTACGACAGATACGACAAAGATGTCAGATGAGTTACGGCAGATACGATAAAGATGTCAGATGAGTTATGGCAGATACGACAAAGATGTCAGATGAGTTACGGCTGATATGACAAAGATGTCAGATGAGTTACAGCTGATACGATAAAGATGTCAGATGAGTTACGGCAGATATGACAAAGATGTCAGATGAGGTTACAGCAGATACGACAAAGATGTCAGATGAGTTACAGCAGATACGACAAAGATGTCAGATGAGTTACAGCAGATACGACAAAGATGTCAGATGAGTTATGGCAGATACAACAAAGATGTCAGATGAGTTACGGGAGAAATGGCTCTAGGGGGTATTCACAGCTGTGGGTAGTGTAGAGGTATCAAACTCCTGTCACACTGCATGAATCACTGAAGAGGGTTGATTAGTAAACAAATGCAACAGAAAGTAAAACTGGAGATGAGCACAACCAACATGATGTTTGCAGTAAAACAAGACAGTTCAGAAGAAGCTAGAGAGGAAAGAGTCCAATTTAACATTCCTAGACTTGAAGAAAACATATGACAAGGTCCAAAGAAAGCCAATCTGGGCTGTCCTAAGAAGGTTTGAAGTCCTGGAAGCACTGGTAAAATTAGTGCAGGCTATAATACAAGGACCCAATGACTCACATTTGAAGAAAGTCATTGGACTCACAAACAGGTTACTAAAGGAACGAGGTGTGCACAAGTGTTCAGCTATAACTTTATCTCGCTGGTGTTCATAGTGGTTATGCACATCATTAGCAACAGGTCACAGAAGACATGCCAACAAAGCTGATATATGCAGATGATTTGGCATTACATGCAAACACTGAAGAACTTCAGCAAATGTTACTGGAATGTAAAACAGAAGGCACAGGGAAAGAAAACAAGTGCAGGTAAGACAGTTGTCATGGCAGCAAATGGGGAAAGCAGAAGAAGCTGAACCTTGAGACAGAAGGACAAGTAGTGGAACAGGTTAACAGCTTCAAGTATCTGACACTGGTGGTTGAGGAGAAAGAAAGTCGGAATAAGAACGTCAAAGCTCGATTCAGAAGGGCTGCAGTTAGCTGGCAAAACGTGTCAGGGATGGTGTATGACAGAAGAATGACAAAAAAATAAAACAGCAGTGCAATCAGTGCTACTATATGGTACAGAAACCTGAGCAGTCAGGCAGAGCAGCTGAGGAAGCTAGAAGGGATATACCCTGACAGCGGTGGTAAGATGCACATTATGGGACAGATGAAGAAATGCGGACATCAGAGCAGACTCCTAAGTAGCACCAGTTGCAGAGAAGGTTACACACAACAGTTTATAATAATTTTAAGCATATATGCAGGAAAATGGAAGACAACCTGGTGAAGGAGATTTAGGACAGACAAAAGGCGGCAAGAGGAAAGGAGGGCATTCAGCAAAAACAGATAAATTACACAAGACCTGCAAAAGTCAGGCATGACTGTCAAAAAGGATAGGAGAGTAGCCTTGAATTGAAAAAAAGAGCAAAAGTTGACATAACACCCTGATCACATGTAAAACATGGGGTAAAAAATGATTGACTAGCACACTCCTGACCCTGACCGCTATAATTATTGGTCCCTATATAAGACAGCATGAATGAATTAATGAATAAATAAAGATTAATAAAGAGATCATTGCAAACAGTACATACTACTAACAAAATGATAGTTGTTTTGGTAATCACTTCTATGAGCATGAAAAAAAATGTAAGAAATAATGTCTACCCTAATATATTTGTTGTTGTCATTCATGGACTGACTTCCTCCACTGTAATTGCTGTAGCTATGTGTATAAAAATAGGAAAATAATGAACGGAGTGGTACTGTCAGCATATGTTACCACTGCCCACAGATAAAGTAAATTTTAGTCACTCTTGGCCAGTTCTACTGCGATCAAAAGATAATGTCCACAACAGTATATTGTGGTGCAGTTTTTCATGGAAGCATCACTTACCATAATCATTAATGAATGGTACTAGAAAATATAAAGAAACAATGAACGTATCTGTTTTGTGGCTAGCATGTACTGATAACATTGCCCACATATAAAATACTTCAGCTTATAGCTGAATCAATGTATTTTAACTGGCTTTCCATCTTAAAGTAGTCTCTCAACTTACACACAAGATCATACCCCTCAACCTACAGAAAACGACATTAGGCACAAAGGCCCTTGAAAAATAGGAACATTAAGCCAAAAATCTGGATATCAAATTAGCATAATAACTCTTCCTACTTCCAAGAGGAATTTGGAATACTACTCAGAAACAAATGATGGAAAATATACGCACATTATGAGAAATCATTTAAAAAAAATCTGTAGAGTTTAATGAACTGCATTTCAAAATTCTACACACAAGGTCATTTATTTTTGCTTCAGAAAAAGGGGCATATCTAAATTATTGTTGTCAAAAGTAGTCTGGGTATGTAATGTGGTTTTCTGTGTACAAGACTGCTTCAAAAATCACACACAAGGGGAATATGGAAAACTGTGTGAAGGGTTAAATCAAGCCTGAAAATAGGGTTACCATAAATCATGTTTGAAAATAGGAACATTCCTGCAAAATAGGGTCAGTTGAAAGGTCTGCACAAAAGTTGTTATACTCAGTAAATGAAAAACATTAATAAATTTCCTGTGTAGATTATACTTAATAAAAATGACAACTTCCTTCAAGCAACCATCATTGTCCCTGTTAACGTGGTTGAATTAAATACACCTCACTGCAAGTTATCCCAACCATACAATTAAGTGGCGCACATTGCTGTGATGGGTATGGTGCACAGTTATAAATGGGTTTCGTAAGGTAGATTCCAACAATAAACCTTAATGGTATTCATCATTTTTAGTAGCATCTTAAAAACAATAAGTTAAATTTTCATTCTGTAGGGAAATGTTAGTATGAAATCCATGCAGGTTTACTCCTTACAGCTGTAAAGTTCAAAGGTCAAGCAGTGCTTCACATTTGTTCTATACATTTGTTTTTGATTTCCCTGCTAAGACTGTATTAATAACAGGCACAAATAATGCCCTTAAATGGGGCAGATGGATTAAGAATTATGACTAGAGTTAAACAGCAGAAGATGTTTTACAATTCATGTATGACTGACCAATGACTTATCTTGGCTAAAGAAATAAAAATATAGCAGACTCAAGTACATTTATTGCATTCTTTTATAGTAAAGCTTTCTTCCACACTCTCTGGGTGGCCTGGAACATCATGGTCATCACTTTCTGCCCAGATCTTTTCCATAAATTTATTTCCTATAAAGGATGGGAGGCCAGGATGTCAGAAGTGGCTACTTTCTACTTCAAGGAACATTTACTGTGCTTTAGGATTTACTTTCTCTTCCCCAAGAGATAGGTCCCTACTGTTGACATTTAATAGCATTGTTTAGTGCTACATGAATTAGCAGTCTTACACAAGGAATACACTGTGTGTTATGTCACATGACCTAGTTCAGCCAATCTCTGTATCCAATGATGCGTTCTTAGCCTGGAGCACAGATGCTGACATTAAGGGTGTACAATGAAAAAGCGTTCTCCTTGACACCAACCCCATGAGGATATAAGCCAGACTAATCATTAACATGATTACGTGCATATTCTTTTACCACTTTACCACCAAGTTTATTTTTTGGCTTTTCTTTTTTCGTCTTTTAGCATTATCTTCCAATGACTTCACTAGAAATGTGACTTTCAGGTGGAGATTGAAGCTGGTCATTATGGATTTGTACACTACCCCAGTAACCAAATTTAAATTAATAAACAATAAATAATCAACTAGATTCCAAATTTATTCCATTCTGATTGGCGCTGTAGTACTCACAAGGCTGCACAGGGTTACAGTGGGTTACCTTTCAGGCACAAGGATCTCCAACATTAGAGAGGAAGGACCTTACCGCTTGACAAATATGACTATGATATATGGGAGTGAATGACATGAGACATACAGCCCTACGTGATATGCAGAGACGCATCTGAATTTTCTATGCATGTTACAAATTCAGGTAAGACACTAGTCCTGAGTGGAATCCTTCCTTCCCTTAAATGGTGCTGGCACACAAATAAAAGATAATTGGCTTCAATAGCTGGTGCCATTTTAAGGGGCTTCTATAGGTCAGCCTGGGATGAGATGTTTGACAGTCCAGCTTGCATCACTAAGGATAGACTCAACTCTCATTTCAAGTTTTCATATAGTAGCCTTTGATGCACCTCCCTCAGTGCCTACTGTGACACTGCCAGCCCAGCTATCTGGAGTTTTGTAAATAATCATATGTAATTTCAGAATATTAATATGATTCATATGCTTGACTTACAAATGTAAGAGAACTGTATGTTATGTACTGAGCTTCAAGAATGTAACCACTGTGTACCCTACTGGAAAAGAACAGAAACGTATATAAACTATATACTTGTACAAATGTACACTTTAATAGTAGAAGCTGGAACATACACAGTTAATTTGCAATGCTTCAAGAAATAAGTAAAGTGTTTAACCATTGTCTTCTCTGTTTCAGTACAGCAAGCAGACACACTGTCTAGAGTTAGAGGTTTTCTTATCGTCTTGAAACAGAAATAATTACTAGGTTTCAAATGTAAAAGTGTTTAATTGTTTTATTACTTTCAATTCTGAGCAAACATCTGAGAAATATGTACTTCTCACACAGATGATAAAATTATGTTGGTATCTGTCAGCCTGGGAACTGATGGCAGGTGACAAAGAGTGATGTCATCCAGGCTAACCCAGCAGTAATATGTGATATTAATTTAACAACTCCCTCAGAGAGGGAGACTGGGCAATTTGTATCGTCTTGGACCTAGAAACATCCATCATCTGCATTTGCCTTGCTCTATAAGTCGGTTATTTAAGGTATAGTATTTTTAGATCTAGATAGGAATATAGTAAAAATTAGTTTAGATGTTTCTTGTATTTACTTGAGACTGTCCTGCAATGTTGTTTTAAAATATTTCCTGTGATTCTGAACTCTGGAGTTGCTGTGTTGCTCTTTTTATTATTTATTATTAAATAGATTTAAACCTTTTAATTGTTTGTTTAAAGATATTTAAGCTCTAAGAGTACTTGCATATGTATTTGGTGACACTATAGGCCACTCCCAATGGTTGGTCACACTTACCATTTGGATAACAATAACATTACACAGTAGGATTAGGCACCCTTTATAAGAGACTTAGAGTAGCTGATAAGTAATGGCTGGTGGCAGTGATAAGTGGCATAACTAGTAAACCTGTGCCAGCCTTCATCAAGAGTGTCTGTGTGTTTATGTATAAATTAAATCTCAAAGTGAGAGAGAGAGGGAGTGTGTGTGTGTGTGTGTGTGTGTGTGTGTGTGTGTGTGTGTGTGTGTGTGAGAGAGAGAGAGAGAGTGTGTGTGTGTGTGTGTGTGTGTGTGTGTGTGTGTGAGCTACTTGGGCAGGGACATGAAGAACTGGTTGGACAGAGAGGGTGCTGGAGGTTTTGGCTTGATCACTCAGTTGAGATCTTAACCCAATAGCTGTGCCAGTGGGAAGTCTTATTGGGGATCTAGAGAAAGAGGCAAAAACCAGCCGCAGACTGACTGTGATCTCTGTGTGCTCTTAAGGGAAATTGTACTTTACTGTGTATGTACTTGTCATCCCCCCAATGTGCATGTCCCTTACTGGTGCTAATGGTGAAGACTGAGGCTCCTAGATTACTGGGCCAGTGCAGGGGTGTCACACCTACTATTAGGCAGTGTTCATTTGATGGACTTTCCAATGCAACCACCATATTGATCCCAAAATCAGACTGCATTAAGGTGACTCTCCTCAATCTCAAGGGACTAAACTATAAAGTGCCTTATCTTGAGGGACTCCTGTATTTGGAGATCTTTCATGTCTGTATAGCAACTGCAACTGAAACTAGGTTTAAATGCAGATGAAGAGCATTCCAGAGTTGTCCTTTTCATGCTGTCAATCCCACTGGTAACTGTGGTGGGGTCTCTGTATATGTCAAAGAGACTATTAGCTCCAGACAGACCCCTTGGAATTGTCAAACTGATCATGATAAAATGTAGGACCAATTACCAACTAATAGCTTGTTATAAAAAACCTTGTTTGTCCCCTGATGTCCATGTAAAATTATTAAGTATTCAGAATGATCTCCCATTTAGCAAAAACTCCTTTATTTTTGGTGACTTTGAGCTACCTTTACATCTACAATGTAGGATATGGACAAAAATTCCTACAGTTTTAATTAAACCTACTCACAGCATTCTTGACCTAATTCTTGCAAATATGAACGCCTCTTGCACTACTCCTCTAGTACCTCCTTCCACAGTGAAGTCTGATCATAAACTTGTGACATTCTCCATTAAATTCCCAAAAACTCCTACAGCAAACCCCACTGAATTTAATGACTACAGATGTCAATCTTTTCTTACTTTGTGATGAAATAACATTTAATTATGACTGCACCACCCCAGACCTTTATACTTCAGCAAGCTTCATTAAGGAATTCTACACTGACAGTCATAATTAAACTACACACAAAAGAAAGAAACTCCTTTAATTATATTATAGACTCAAACCCATCTTCAAAGATATCAAAAACATTACAAAAAAAAAAAAAAAAAGCTGAAGAACACTATCTGGTCCAAGGGAGGAGTCCAAGAACTCAGGGTGGCCTCTGAAGCCAAATATGCATCCTTCTTTACTTAGGTCAGAAAACTAAAAAAAAAAATACATTGCATTTGCCCAAAACATATTCATAATGTGGTCTCCTATACTGACCCAACTGAAATTGCCACTATTCTTGTGAGCAAATGTATTGTCAATTTCACCTCCGAGACTTCTATTCAAAACCCACAAATATCTGAAGCTCTTATTCTTTCAATTATCCCCCAAATATCTGAAGATCTTATCTATCTTCTTCTTCTCTTTTAAGATCTTATCTATCCAATTACCTCTAATCATCATTTACCAAACGTGCTGACCAAGACCAAAGCTACTTCCTTCATGGGACCTGAAAATATAATTGGTTGTTACTAATAGAGTTAAATATGCACTTGCAAACTGGTTCTTCAAACGGTTTAACATAGTAAGTTTAGCAACTGGTTTTGTCCCTGATAAGAGACATACTAGTCGTGATGCCCCTCCATATAGATGGAGTTAAAACCTGCCTAGGTAACTACAGGCCTAACCTTACAAGCCTCATCTGCAAAGCAATGGAATGTATTAAAAATAACTTCATAAACTGTGAAATCAAGAATTTTGTTACACTTGACTCCAAACAGTTTGATTTTGTGAAGTGTAGATCCTGTCTAATCTAAAAATTTTCTTCAAAAGGTTTACGGAGGCTGTAGATGGTAGCCTTGCAGTACACAGTATAGCTGGCATTATACAAAAGCTAAATGCTTTAAAAATTGACTCATACCTGACAATAGGGAGAACAAACTGTCTGAAAGACAGAACCTACACAGTGTGCACTGCATGTACCTCATCAGAAAGTAGGAAATTGGCCACTAGCATCCCTCGGCTCTGTGTTGGGATTTCGCCTTTTTAGTATTTACTTCTCAGATCTTCAAGTACAAAGCCAGGGCCTCTAACTAAAAAGGTTGGAGATGATTGGAAGCTGGGAGTTAAATCACTGTATGAAATCCAAATACTCTAGAATGAGCTCTCCAATAAATTTAAAAAGTTAGGGACCAAGGATTTTGGGTTGATGGCTCCCTTTTTTCTGACCATCACAGAAAAATGCTGTCAGCCCAGCTAACTACCAAAGGAATATCACCAAGGTCTGAAGAGGTAATCATTCCTGTATAATCAATATCAATCAGGTTAATTATCAAGTACAATGGCCCCTTTGGGATGCATCTCACTAAACATCCCAAACAATGAGACAGACCCAAAGGGTCCCTAACTAAAATGGTCACAGGCCTATAGGTCCTGAACTACCAGGAGACGCTGGAAGCTCTAACCGTTTATTAAGTGTCTTAGAGACTTTTGATGGTGTATATTTGTCTTGCTCACTGTATCATTACACACCCAATTGTCCTGAACCTCCTGCTTCTTTGCACATCTAATATCTCCACCACTGCTAGAACAAGGGTCCAAATCTTCAAACAGATAAATAAAACATGGTAGGGACTGATTCATAACCCAGAGTCTCTCAAACTTTTGGAATAAGCTTCCCCTGCATAGCAGCGCAAATCACCATCTTCATTTAAACAAACTAGATGACAGGATGGGTGTCCACATATTTACCCCAGGATTGACTGGTATGGCCCTCCTAGTGGCAGAGGTATGGCCTACCGGGGGGGGGGGGGCTAAGAACAGTCATAACACTCTGTGGCATTGGAATATCTGTGAATCTACATAATACTGTTACAATCAGCAATAAATTGAAAAAAAGGGCTATGTGTGGGTAATAGTTGCCCAACCATCAAGTCATTTATCTGTACTAAGTATTTACAACGTTGTAAAAATGTAGTCTCTCTACATATAATTTGTAAGTTCAGGAGCAATACTTATGTTTTAGCTTTATTCTTCTGCATTGACAGAGACCAATGCTTAGTGCAAGCTCGGGTGATAAAAAGCTTACAAACGCTAAGTGGGAAGGGTATGATATAATGTCCAGATCTAATGGTAAAGAAAAAAAACTACTTACAGTTTAAGTAGACTAATGAATTTGTAAGCACTAAATACTGGACTATGATCAAGTCCCTAGTCACAATGAGTCATGTCTTTTGAGAGATAAAAAAAGCTATATTTCCCTTTAAAAAGAACTTCTTGTGTGAATTTCCTGACATCCAATTCTTCGATGCACAACAGCTGGTTGTGATCACAAATCTACATGGGGAGTTTCAGCTGTCTGAGACAGTACTCTAAACAAAAAAAAAATACGTTATATTTATATATATATATATATATATATATATATATATATATATATATATATATATATATATATATATACACATGCATATATATATATATATATATATATACACACACACACACACACACACACATAGGTTCATAGGGCCCATACAAGCCTAGCCAAAACATGTACCCCGACTTTCGCCACCCAAGAAAATTATTTTCCTGTGCCCCTGTCGAGCAGAGCTACAGAAGTGATCCTCAGGGTGAATTTCCCATTTCCCATCCAATCAAGATTTTCTTGAAGAGTGCTAATGAGGAGCTATGTTTGACATCGATATGTAGTCTGTTCCAGAGTATGGGAAGTCTCTGGGACAGGAATCTATCCCTCCAGCATGTTCTGTTTATTGTGGTGACAAGGTTTAGGTTCCTAGAGCGTGTAGCTCGGAGGGATTGGGATTTCTTTAAGTGGAGCATGTCCAACAGCTCTGGGTTTGACATAGCTTTGTATGTTCGGCAGAGATTGCCCCTGAGTAGGCGATATGCGATGGAGTAAAGCTGTAGTTTTTTGAGACTGTCTGCATAGGGCATCTGTTTGAGGCCAGTAATCCTCTTTGTGAGGTATTTCTGTGGTCTTTCCAGTTGTTGTAGAGGTCTTGTGAGGTACATGCCAAAAGGGGCGTTGTACTCTATAATGTATATATGGTATCCTGAGGTGTATTACAGCTTTTATATGTGTTGGTGGTTAGTGGTGCACTTAGGTCCTCACCATCAACTGTGTGTCAGTAGGGGGGGGGAGGTGTTACAGCTTTTAATGTCGCTCATTGTCTTTCTAATGCAGGTCCATTACATTTGAGTGAGGATAAATCACCGATACACAAGAATATAGAAGCTTGTTATACAAGCAATAATGCCTAATAGGGAGAGCATTATCAGAGAAAGCAGGCACACTCAGGGTATTAAGATAAATAACACCCCCGGACGGTTGTCAATTAATTTATAATGCCCACCTTGGACTGAGTTACTGCACTTAGATAATGGGCCATCAGTTAAAATAGTAAAAAAAAACAAAACTACTATACACTTTTTATATTTTTAATGTAAAATAGTGCTGCCTAATGTGTCGTTGTTGGAAGAACCACACAATGGTTGCAAACTGTATGGAACAGACACATCTACATCCACCAATCTCCCCCAGTGCACCACCACAGCTAAAGCTCTGTTCTACATAAAACCAAGTTGCTCGAAATGACGGCTTGACAAGAAACATTTAAAATAAAATGAAATAAACCTTTTTAATGGATCTAAGCACTTTCATCTTCTAAACAAAGACTTCAGAGATAAAGTCCTCATAAAATGACACTCCATAATCAACTTAAACCATTCCTAACCAATCAAAAATCATCAATAATTCAATACTATTTGTGAACTTAAGTCACAGCTAAGCAGCAATAATAAAACTACTTTAACAAGTATATATAAATCAAATACTACACATAATAAACTACGACAAACCTAGAACTGTGCAACAAAGAATAAAGCAATATATATATTTATGTTATATGTATACAACACAGCAGCTCTGTGTTTAAAACACAATTCAAAGACAAATCATTCAGCCATGGTTTACTTGTGGCATTTAAATGGATTTGCCACCTCAACTCCTTTTGTTGAAGTAATAATTCACCATTACCCCACCAATCTGTGGTGTTTACTCTATCAATAATAAAAAACAATCATTTAAAACTTAGACAATGTCGTGTGTTTATGCAAAGCATTGGTGGGTTTAGATACGTTTTCATTTCATACACATGCTCATAAATGCTCTCTTTTAATGTCCTTCTCATTTTTCCTACATAGGAGGTACACGATGCCAAATAAACAACCATTTTTGTTTTACAACTGCAAATACCTGGACATGTGAGCATTTTTCATATCCCTCAGAAATCAAATTTCTTTATCGTAGAACAACTAATATACCTTTGGTCAAGACTGTACCAAATATATACTTTTGGGTAGTTTCCTCTTTTGTCTGTAACGTTAGAATGCACACCCAAAAACTATTTGTTATAAAGTGAAAACTGTGCTCCAAATACTTCATGCGCCCAATAGTTAAAAATCAATAATCATGACCCATGTTGTCCAGATCTCTATTTCCACCAACGGTCAACGTAAAATCCTCACTCTGTGTACTAGCTACATTACATAAAATGGGGGCGTATCTATCACCTCTACCTTGTTGGATGCATTTTACATCTAACACAGACACATGTATATATTCACACAGACACACACCTGCTATAGCCACTTACTGAGTTAGTAACACAGATGTCTCATTGTGACAATGACGGACACAATGTAAAGCATTATACCTTCCAACTGTGCCTGATTTTGCTGTGTAGAACTATTCTGCCCATTGAAAAATGTCTGTGGTGTGTTACTTGTACAACAGCTCCCCGTTGGAGAACGTTAGGGAAATGAAGAATAGTTTGCCCGTTCTCTAAAGCATTTTCGCTCATTTTTTAAATTAAACAGCACACTCCTATTACAAATATTTTAGGATGACCCACTGCTTTTTTACAGTTGCAATATATTTTGGAAAGAGTCATTTTTTCCCTTTCCACTTATCTTTCGTATGTACATTTTTCATCTCAAAAGTTTTTATTTACAGAGACTTAACTAAAAGTTGTCTGCTTTGTCTACAACTCCACCTGAAATCAGACTTTGGCACATAAAAACTTTTCTAAAACAGACAGGCTACAGGAGCACCCAGTGCATAAAAAAGTTTGCCAGAGTACAACACTGCTGAGCCACATTCTGCACTGTAGCAAAGTACTGGGCCTTGTTTTTAGATCTTAAAAACATTTTGTGATTAGCAGGGATGAACACAGGATATCGCCGCTTAAGAAAGCTAGAAATGAATTTTATATGCTAGTTTGTGTTATTTTTTTCTACTGAAGAATCTGGAAAACATTTTTAAAATTGATGGCATAACCTAGTTATGATGGTTGCTAGTAGTAAGTGCATTCCGTGCTGCCACACCGCCAGTCACCGTTGTTGAATCTTTCGGCTTTTCCCGGTTAGGGGTCGCCACAGAGGAACACCGGTCCGCTAATGATTGGCAGTAGATTTTTACGTACCGAGTTGCCAGCACTGTACAACATCATATAACCGATCAAATGATTAAATTGCTAAGTGGTGCCAGGACACACCTATTAACAGGCACCTGGATTTGGCAGACTCGCCTGCTTACAATGAATGGGGTGAGAGACAGTTTGAATACATTAGGGAAAATACATGAGCCTATTAGAAAAAAATAAACATTCATCCCATGCTGAAATATTACTAGGTCTGAATATACAGAAACCGAATATCCAGAAAGAAATAAGCAAACGTCCCCTGCACCTACCTTCCTGTAACAGATTAAGCAAATGGCAGGATCAAGAAAAATCAGTCTCCTTTTTAAAATTTAATACAGCCTTTGGTATTTTGTTAATGCCTGTCACATTAAGGCAATAGGCACCAAGCAGATGAAAGTGTTTCATGACAGGACGTCAGGTTTACTTTTAAATCTAAAAGAAATCTACAACTTATGAATTTTATGGAAGAGCAAGCAAACTACCCTAAGGATATTTCTAGCTATCAGTTAATCTAAATGCACTAGTGTTACTAACAAGGTAGATGTTTTTCTGATTTAAAGGGCTACTACACACTTGTTATCACAGAGTTTAGTAATAACACGGCGTTATGGATTGAATGATGCAAGTCAAACTGTCTGTTGCACAGCTTTGGAAGTATCCAGCATATGTCACAAAAAAATTGGAGCTCCAATACTTTTTCCTAAAAAAAAAAATTCTCAGTGCTTTTCTTCTAACAAAAATGCAGAGTTACAGATGCTAGTGCCCATCATTTGCCATGCAGCTGCAGATACCCTGGCCTTAGCCCAATAATTAGGGTACAACTGAAGTCACCATACCTTAGGAAAGTCTTTCCAAAAATTCATCCTCAGTTTCACTTGAGGAATTGGCATTCAATAAAAAATACTTTATATAAGTAATGGAAAAAAAAAAAAAAACACAGCTCAATGTTTCATGCTGTGGAAAGAATGAAAAAGTCAGATTTTTACCAAGCAAGATGCTAAACAACAGTTACTGTCATGGAAATTAAGATTTAATATTCAACAAAAAAAGACAGCAATGCAAAGTGCAATCTAGGAAAGCCGCAGCCTCCACTCCTCCACTCTACTTACAGGATAAGTCTTTTGTTTACAAAGTGGAGTACAATACACCAGTAAATTTAAACATAATAAAAACCTGACAATAAATGCACAATACTTTGTTTAGCCTTTTTTTTAAATATTTACATTTTTAAGCTGGCTTTTTTCACTCTCTGAATTTTTGCATATACAACAGCTCAAAATCTATACGTCTTGAAGAGACAAGAACCACAATGTACAGAAAAATAAAATGCACCTTCGTTCATTTTAAAATACATACAAATTCAATTGAAAATGGGGAGTGCTTTAAAAACAGTGTAACAGTAATATCCCTGCCCCTTTCACTTTCAAATGTCTCATACTAAAAATTTTCACTGCCCGCTGTAAGGCTCCAAGGAGAACCAGACTCCTTTTTTTTTTTTGTACTTATTTTAAGTTTGTGAATTTAATGTGAGCAGGAATGTGTTACACGAGTAACTATCCAAAGAGAAAATACTTTCTGGACAGCACCCTAAGCTTTGGGGCTGTGAGGAAGAATTTGCCCCACCACGGTGAATAAAAATAAAGAGAAAAACTGACAAAACCTTGGATTATAGGTTTTTACATAGTCTCTTATCAAAGTCATGCTCCAAATTTTCAAGAAGAAAAGCCTGCCAGAAGACAGAGGTGGATCTCCACGGATAAAGTCACCCCCTCCCATGCTTCATTGCTGTTCTTCTTGCATCACAAGTGAGTTTTTGTTTTTTGAAAAATAAGTTATAGTCCAGCAACAACATGGTCAATTGTGCAGCATCACAACAGAAGCACGACAATTGTGGGCTGGGGATAGGATGTGAAATCGATAACTTCGAGTTAGCAGAAGGCACCAGGGCTCAAATTTTCTTTATTTGTTCTTTAACAAACCTGTCAAAAATAAGAGAATTCATTAGTTAAAAAAACTGACTTTTATACACACACTACTAATTCCATACCACAGAAGCACACGAACAAAAGGGGGCATCAAGTTTCTATCCGTACCATCATAAAGATAACTTACAGGTTAATAGGCCAGTACTAGGCTAGCCAGCCTCGTTGTCTATTTTAAGCCTAGCCAATTTCCATTTTGTGCTCAAAATAACTTATCCCATTTGGCTATAGATTGGGTTACCCATCCTGTGGTCTACACATATATATTTTTCTCCTAATGAGAATAACTGACATCATATTACTGGTAATTTGAGGGGACCCCATGCATGGAAGAAAGCATTTAGGAGCTGCATCTGTCCATTAGTAATACAGGGAGCAGTCCTGGGGTAAATAACTTCTAAGTACAGCATTGCAACTCAGACATCCATACTCACATGGTTTGTTTCACAAGAATGGACTTTTACACTGCATAACTCATAAAACGCAACAGAGTGTGCAATAAAATGAATAACTGCCGAAATGAATGTTATAGATCAGTATTTGTAATAATTTCCCGGCCTTAAAAAATTGCAAGTATATTTCCACCTTCTCTTCTTGTACCTTTGCTTGAAATAAAACTTCAGGTGATGACAGTAATAAACCTTTGAATAAATTTCTCTATATTGCCCACTACTTCAAAAAATAAAGTTCATTTGAATAGTACATGCGATTCATTTCTTGCAGACAGCCCAGATGGAGCATGTGTTCCCATGAAGAAGGCTGCTAAGCAGTTTATCACACAGAATGCCAGGAAAAGTAATGTGTATCTGGAAAATGCAAAGATGCTCTAGCTGATCTTTTTCCATTGATTAAAACTGAAAAGATTGGAGAAGATTTGCCGTGAACTTTAGCACCATTATTTCATGCTCCAGTGCCTATCTTAAATACAGAAACTGAACACCCCACCAACGATGAAAGCAGAGCGACACTAACTACATTAACCGGAGTAATTCCTGCTAGAAGAGAATGGAGCAAACGTTCATTTTTGTGTCGCCTAGTATCCTATGTTAAGACTCTAAACAGTGAGATGATGCAAACTCCCTTCAAAAAACAAAACCCATGCTCTTAAGTCCTCTCAAGTCACTGCATACTGTGAGTACTGTTGCAATGTTTAGACCAAATAGCCTTGGCGAGGACTTCTGAAAAGGATACTCAGAGGATTCTATTC
The DNA here is from genome assembly GCF_019279795.1 of Protopterus annectens. Classification (NCBI taxonomy): domain Eukaryota; kingdom Metazoa; phylum Chordata; order Ceratodontiformes; family Protopteridae; genus Protopterus; species Protopterus annectens. Next base: position 827,432,655 of record NC_056750.1, on the reverse strand, counting down.
CCGCTGTAGAGCATATGAACCACAGAAAGGGATACGAATTAGTGTCACGTAGTCATGGAAAAGAATGTAATGGACTTTCCAATAAAAAGTTTATAAATGTGAACCACTCTTCTCCATAGACAAACTGTTTATTCTAAACTACTTTCATCTACTTTCAAAAAGGCAAAGAATACCTTTGGAATGAAGGAGTCAGTTTCTACCCCTTTGAAGAAACTGGGATTTAAACACAATGGTTTCAGGGACAAATCAGAAACCACATTCTAAAATGACAGGACACTAATAAAATGGAAGTAAAAGAAGGTCTACACATCTGTAAGCTTGAAGCTCATCTCAAATAGGAGGCGGGGCTAAAACATTGCCAAACATGTGGGCCCAGTGGAGCCTAGAAACTTCATGTTCGGCAGGCTTAAGTCCTTGGTTCATAGGTTAGTACTAAGCTAACTGCCCTTGTGAGCCATTTTAAGCCTAGCCAATTATCCCTTGTGAGACTCAAACCCTGCACCTTGTGTTTATAAGGCAAACACCTTAACCATTAGGCCACCCTAATGGGGGTGAGGTTCCTCAAGGGGAGTGGGGAAGGGACACAAGCCACACTGATTGTGCTGCTTAACCACCTACAGCTGGGCCACAATAAATGCCCTTCATCAAGACAGGTGAACAAAAGGCTATACACACGAATAGTCGTGGAAAACTGAGACCCCCACACATGACATGAGAAACTGAGGCACTAAGCATACACACTTCTCCAACATGTCAAATGCCTGTAAATGACTGATGGGAGGCAAAGAGTACCACTTCCACTCAGAGGTCTGAAGGGGTGGCTTTAAGGCCATCTACTGCTTCCCATACATACAATCAAAGTAAATTGGGACAAGGGAAATGGATGTTGGGTTAGATTCAGACAGAACTGGATGTTATGCAAATAGAGGGGGATATGCCTGGTAAAGAAAGCAGAAAGCTTTCCTGTTCCTTAGGGAGAGTGAGTGCCGAACTGCACACTAAATTTCAGCCACCGAGAGAAATACAAACAGTCTGTCTTTTCCTTAAACTCTATGATGATTCATGGAATTAACAAGAGTAGTGAGAAAATAAACAGGAGCAACCTCAGCAGAGAGTGTTGGGGGTGGAGGGGAAGAAGCCTCAGCAGAGTGTGTTGGGGGTGGAGGGGAAGAAGCCCGCTTCAAGCTTTGCATTATCACCAAGTCCTTAAGGCTGACATTCTTAACCTGTGACTCAAACTCCCAAGCAAGTACAGTTATCTTGTGTCTGTACTGCAGGCCAAGTCCAGGCTTATTTGAGGACATCTCCTCAGTATGAACTGACTAAACATTATGGATCCGAGGATCACAGAAGACACTTCACAAATTTATATCAGAGTGAAAAAAAAAGAGAGAGAGGCCACTTTCGGCATTCAGGTTAGACAGCCCATGCTTAAACTAAACTAAACTCAACTCATTTATTGGGGGTAATAAATCCCCATGGTGACATGCAGGTGTGTACTTATCCTGTGCTTCAGGTTCATCACTACAAACATGGAAAGGAATAGGATGAAGTCATAACTTACCAGGGATTATCCTTTCTTCTGTAAAGACAAGGATGTTGTAATGAAGACCTTTAAGAGGGCTAATCTGAACTAAGTGCCTAGTGATCAAACTCTAGACTCTTCCATGGGTCCATGAGAAGGAACCTTCACTCAAATTCTCTTGGGGGGGGGGGTCCTTCCACCATTCAGGAAACAGTTTAGAAGATTCTCAATGGCCATTAAAAAAAAAAAAAAAAAAGTATATGTAAATGCAGAAACTAGCAGATGGCAAAATTACAGCAGTCATCTCACTGAACACTTTCCCCAATTCTGACTGGTGGAAAGGATCAGGGCCGGTGTTAGCATTTTGGGGGCCCCCAGCAAATATCAAGTTGGGGGCCCCCTAGGCACTTCCAGTATAAGTATCATCCTAACAATGCCATCCATTCTAAGCAACCCTTTATTTCATGCTGCAAACTTTTAGGAGTAGTATCCACAGACAGACCTGCAGCTACAATCTTTTACATTACAACAGGCCTATGTGCCACACTATCACTATGTTGAGCCGTCTAACAAAGGGGCAGTTAGAGTTACTGGCACTTAGTTGCAACAGTGATACATTGCAACAAGTCTATGTACAGGTCTGGACTTAAAGTTAAATGATGACTGGACCTCCATTTCAACCCCCCCCCCCCCACCCCCACCCCCCCACCCCCACACACACACACACACACACCCTCCAGTCCTCACCTCTGAGTCCTTCTCCTTTTGGGCTCCCCACACCATCCACGTTACTTTTTCTTCCTTTTCTCACATTTTGCCTTACTCTAAGCTTTTTGAAGAAGCCATAACTTTCTATATGCTCTGAAGTGCATTTTACACAACCTTTTCATCCAATAATAGCTTGAACAGAAATTATGATTAAGGAAAGAAATTCACTGTTGTGGTTCAGCTTTAGTTTTCCTTGCATCCTTCAACACACCTTTCCTGAACAAGACAGCCCAGTAATAACCATTTAGGAAATAACTCAAGTCAGGGCCCAAGAAGCCACAGGTTTACAGATGGTCTGGGATGCATTTTAGAGCATTTTCTCAACATTTTACTCTAATGGTTGCCTAAATAAAAATTATGAAGAAAAAAAGAATTTCAGTCTTATTTTTTTTTCTTTCAAGGCATAATTTGTGCCCAAGGCTTAATTTTCAAAGCTGACAACATTGTAGCTTATAAACTAACAAGCCAGTAGTTGTTAGCATATTTAAGTCTTATCTGGAAATACTGCCTACCTCCTAACCCTCTAAAAAAGACAAGTCACTGTCTATGCATCCCTCTGGTGTTAGACTGGGATGAAAGCAGAGATTTAAATTGCCTTTGTCATATATTTCAAGTGACTGATGATATACATATACATAGCATGTTCTTCACCCCAGCCGTCAAAGGTAGTCACATGTATATGTGCCTAGTACGTGATTGTGAGGATGATTTCAGTAATATTCAAATTTGTTGCTAATAGGCAGTACACCTCACTTACACAAGCTATAGTAACCTTCTTTGTACACCTCTGAGGTCTGTGAGAAACACTCCCCTCAGCTCAAACACAAGCTATAATGACTTCATGTGCGCACCTCTAAGGTTTGACTGATGAAAATTAAAGATGTAATATTCATACAATCTCTAGCCCCTCATAACCCATAGCAGCTTTATGTACACACACACACATTTGAGCAGGGCTGGTTTTAGAATGGGTGTGGTTGTAAACAGAGGCTATTATTAGCTTTATACTAAAAGGGTCATATTTCAGCACCATTCAGGTTAACAGCGTATTCAGAAAATTGATACATTTTTATCCAACAAGCAACAGCTTTGGTGGGGGCCCCCACAGAGTCAAGGATGATAAAGGGAGTCCCCATTATGAAGTTAGACAGTCTGGTGAGTGGGGGCAACCAGACTCCAAGAATATCTAAGTGTCTGAATGTTCTGTGATATATGTTATGTCTTACTTTTGAAATATAATTAGTTGTTAGGTACATTTTTTACTGATACACAGAAGAATAATGTCTGTGTCCTGGCATTATTGGGTGCATGCACAGATAAAAATCAGTGATGACACTCACACACACACACACACACACACACACACACACACACACACACACACACACACACACACACACACACACACACACACACACACACACGCCACAGCAGTACTAGTTATGTACTTATTTCAGCAAACAGCAATGCCTTGTGCAACACTGGTACTGCCCACCAGATTAGTCACTGCTGTTTAGCAGTCGTCAAACAGCAGAAGCGGTAAGATTTATCTCATTGAGGAGTAATGCATACTTGTCACTGTCCCTACTTTCACAGACCTTCCCTGATTTTGTTCATACTTTTGCTTTATCCTTCGTAAAAGTCTGATTTGCTGGTAAATCATTTAGGATTACAGTCAATCAATCCAGACATCTGAGTTTTATACTTATTTTCCAAAATAGATGTTGATGCAAAATATGTTATTCTAGTAACTTTTAAGTGAATTAGAGAAATATTTAAACATATTTATGATTCTGAGCATTTATTCTATTATTTTGGGATTGTACTAAATTCTTAAGCAAAGAAATTGAGTTATAGTATCTGATGTTCTGGTATTAGTTATAAAACTACCTGAAAGAGAAACTATCCCTGATGATCAGAAGCATCAGCTCTTCTTAAAATCCAAAGTTTGCACTCAGGTAAGTCACTCTGGCCTGCTGATCCCTCTAGTGCTTATATTGTTCATGTTCATTATCATCTTCATCCTAACAGGGTCATATCACAGCCCTGTTCATGTTAAAGAGCATAATTAGGAAATTAATGCATTTTTCATTCCTCATTTTTCCCCAATCAGCAGCAGCTTTTGTGGGGCCCCCACACAGACAAAGATGATTAAGGGGGCCCCTTGTAGCTATGGTTTTGCAGGGACTAAAAGCTGGCTATGTAGTTAGTTTTAGTGGAGAAATTTTCCAAAAGCAGGGTTTAACTAAGCCAGGAGCACTATGTCAGTAGTAAAATATTTAATGGCATTCTGATGCCTGTTACTTGACAAAACACCATTACTACAACCAGAAATATCTTTGAATTTTAAAGGAGATATAAATAAGAGTTATTACCCTCATAATTTATTAAGTATGCAAGATTGCTGCACTAGCTTTTGTTGGTTTTACAGATGTAACAAAATATCAGGATAAGATAACTTGCTATGGTTGGGGGCCCCCAGGGAATAGGGGGCCCCCAGCGACCGCAGGGTTCGCTGGTGCCTAAAACCGGCTATGGAAAGGATGAACCCAACTATAGTGCCATCAAGGAGAGTCACCGCTGCTCCATTAGCCAAATTCAGTTTCCTCTACCGTAGCCCAACCCATCCTCCAACAACTCGGTTTACCAGCATCACAATAAAAGAATATGTCCACTTTAGTAAGGGAGTGCAGGCAGAAAACTTTTGCTTTGTTAACCACCCCCTCCAAAAATACACCTGCCCTTTGTATTGTGGAAGTTATGAATCTCTTACAGTGATCTCAAAGATCACTGGGATGGGGGGGGGGGCATGCAACTTTCAACATTATAAACATGTATCTGCTATACACATTTTACACAAAGAGAAACGGAGGGTAATAAACTCCCATCTCCCGCAATACCACATTTTACATGGAAAGCCTTTTACAATGAGTCAGGATCAAAAGGTATCTGCCCAAATTTAGAATTAGGCCATTAACACTAATTACAGGAAACAGCATTGTAAATTTTAAAACAATATACAAGACATCAGTTAATAGCGCTCAGTTTTTACTGAAGGTGCAAAATACTTTCTTATTTAACAAGGGACAGCCTGGTGTTATCTGCAGAAGGAGTAGTGGTGTTTGTACTAGGAGAGAACCAACACCAAATTTTAAATTTCTTATCACAACATATTCAGAGTACTGCAGGTGAGTGTAAAACCTCAAGGTTTGTAACAAAGCATGCGACTTCTACTGTATACATTTCACATCAAAATGCCAGTTCATGAGATGGAACAGTTCCTCACTGCTCAACATGCCCTGTAAGACAATGCACATCTCTGATATCAAAGAATTTACTGGCATCAGACATTCATCCCACGGCTTATCCAGTACTTTTGGAAAATAACATATCAGTTGCCACTTCCTTCTTAAAATTTGGCAGGTCTCCTTTTATCTCATCACCTGGATTACATTTCTTTAATGTCGGAAGCTGAAGCCGGAACCAGACAACTTAGCTAAAAATGCTTTTGACAGGAATACACACTTGCCTTTGTGTAACAGTTGTGCAGATTGCTGCATCAGTTAGGAAATGCTGTTTGAATTGACCTTCAGTGTTTCCCCTTACCAACTGATTAGGGGATCTTAATGCCCGTTAAGCAAACAATGCCCTTTCAATAAAGTGAAAGAAAACAAAATACAAGATTTTGCACTAAAAATCAGAAAGAGTTCTTTGCTGGGCACAAAAATCCTTAGTCACCAAACTTCAACATCACTGACAACTGGATTCTGTGACAGTATAAAAGTCATAACCCAAAAGATCACCTTTAGACCTTATTCGTTTTCTGTATCCATCTTTTAATACCAGCTACATTAATTGCCAGATTTCTCACAGTGAAGCTCACCTCTGCAATAGACCTAGAATAAAGCCTTCCTTGGAAGGAAAGCTTAAGACTCCCCCCCCCCCCCCCCAGAAATGCATTCTCCACTTAGCATAACCTATTTTTCAATTTACTGTAGTACATCTCTACCCCAACTGTGATGTGTTCAGCGTGTCATAACTTCACTGCAACGTAGACACCTATCCAATTTCAGAAAACATCTAAATGTTTAAAACGCATCACTTTACACTTGGATGTTTCTGGGACATTCCTTTCATTACTTTTATTTTTTTAATCAGGAATATTTAAAGGACAGGCACTACAGATTTACTTTTGAAAGATGCACTCTGGTAAAGGTACAGCATCCAACCTTTCTTATAAAAGAGTGCCACTACTAACAACATCAGACAGCCTCTACAAACAACAAAATAAAAGGATAGAACTGCGGTGGTGGTGCTGCGGTAGCGTTGTCGCCTCACAGTAAGACGTTGTCCTGTTCGATTCTCAGTTACAGAGTCTTCTGTGTGGAGACATGCATGAATGGGCGTACCTTCATTGAAAGTTGTGCATCAGGGCTGGCAACTCGGCACGTAAAAATCTGCCAATCACTAGCGGACCAGAGTTCCGCTGTGGCGACCCCTAACCGGGAAAAGCCGAAAGACACAACAACTTTGTTGCAAGTAATGTAAATAAATGAAGCAGCTTCAAAACTGCGCACATCTTTGACATCTCTAAAACAGTAGCCACCGATTAAAAATTCAATGCATGAGACTCTAACCAATTGCAAAGTTGTTTCAGTGCTGGAACACTATCTGATTTGCCTAAAAATATAAACAGAGCACAGAGCACTTCTCTTTCACTGTGCCAAAAGATAATAAGATGAGCTGGGCAGCTACGATGCTCTTTGCCATGGCAGCACCTCACTCCTCATGCATGGCTGTGGCAGCACCTCACTCCTCATGCATGGCTATGGCAGCACCTCACTCCTCATGCATGGCTATGGCAGCACCTCACTCCTCATGCATGGCTATGGCAACACCTCACTCCTCATGCATGGCTGTCCCACCAGTCAAGAAAGTGCAGAAACAGCCTAATGAGTATGAAGGGCGACTCTACAGAAGCATATTTGGAAAGAAAAGCCTCCTATCCAACCACAGACTTGAATGAGTAAGTAGCAAGTTTAAATGGAACATTCAGGCACAAGGACATCCACAGTCCCCGGTTTAATTGGTCTTTGCTGTTGGCAAGAACTAAAAGGGCACCCAACAGAACAGCAGGAAATGCTAGAACATACCAAGGCTAGGCATACCAAGCACACTGTCTCTCCTGGACAGTGCACAGACAACTTGCCATTAACTGCCTTGTAAAGGTGACAAACTCAGATAATACTGATGCAGTTAGTTGGTTTACCCTAGACCATGTGCATTTCTTCCAGATGCCTCTAACCATTACCCAAAGTGTCACTGCAGGCTCTTTACACAGCACCAAGGAAGTAGCCTTGTTGAGGGACTAAGCATACTACAGTGGGAACATCTGCAGGACTCTCCACCACATCTGCACTAAACAAGTCAGAATGACCTGACTGTTCCACTCTAGATCAGTTGCAGACAGGCAAGAAAAAAAGAAAAATATGCATGCAAAAGAAACAGCACCTGTGGTTTCACCAGGCATCAACCAGGGTACACAGACAAAATAAGGTCCCCAATGTGCACCAGTGCAGCACTACCCATAGCTAATAATGGATGGAAGACATGCAATGCAGCACAAATATGAGCATACGAGTCAAGAACTCTTCCAATGCAGAGGCACAGTAAACTATTCACCTACGTATTCATATACAGTCAATATACAAAGACAGAACTTTAGCAAACACTATCTACTTCAGCTTTCTTCCTCACTGGAAATAAAACTATCACAGTTTACTTCATTGTAAGTTTAGCTTACACTTGCTCATCCTGATTCAAACCCTAAACTGAGCACTGCTGGTCAATGCTCTGCAGATGTACACAATTCAGCTTAATTTACTTTATTCCTTCAGACATACAACTTCAGCTGTTCCGGTCTGCTCTACAATACCATATCTTACCATGAGTAGTCAATTTTCATCCCCGAAATCCAAACTCTCAAAACAACCTCATAAAATACTACCAAACCACTTCTGTCTTGAAAAATGTTTTCTTACGATAACTTTTAGAAATAAACTCCCTTCTCAGACAAAGGAAAATGTGAGATTATCTCACTATGGACGTTTTTCATGCATGAATGTATGCCTGAAAAACGTCCATGTAAACTCTTCAGGAGTCCTAAAAATGAACACACAAAATTAACAATTTTGCTTGAATGCAATATTTCTACATCCTTCTGCAATGAAATGAAAGTATGACTTGTATGTCACTTTGTGTTATGAGCTGACTTACCCGACATCTATGCAATTTTGTGCAGTATGCTCCAAGATAGTGTCAGGCAAAAGTCCAAGAACCAGTCCATCAACCCAGTTAACAAACACAAATAGAATGTCATTGTAGCTAGGACTTGGCTCCTAATATTACTTCTTGGGCCTGGAGCCACACCTGGGCATACAGCACATCAGACAATAAGTGCCCTTCAGCACTCTGTTCCATAGCAGATCCAGGTATTATGGGATTGGGTTACTAGCCAAAGGCACAACCCTCCTCAGTGGGTGCACCACACATTTGCATGCACACGGTCATACATAGGGTCAATTTAAAGAGAGTGTCCTGTCTTTGAAATGTGGGAGGATACTGAAGCACCTGGAAGAAACCCACATGAACAGAGGGAGGACATGCAGACTCCACACAGAGGGCACCCCAGACAAGTATCGAACCAGACAACTTCTTGGTGTGAGGCAACAATGCTAACCTCTACACCACTGTGCCATTCTACCCTAGCCAATTTAACTTCACATCACCAGACATGAGTAAGTCTCTGTGGTTACACCTTGCAAATAAATCACTCGTACTTCTTAGCTGAAAGTCTTGCAGGACATTAAACTGCTCATCTTCTTACAGCCACATGCCATTTCCAGGGGTCAGATGATCTCTTAACAGTCTTCCTAGTATCTTTTGGCCATCCTCAAACCAATGCTCTGCAGTCTCACATTTTAGCCCGTCCCTCAACTACTCTGCTAATCTAGGCTTAGTTTACTGGGTTTACACTGAAGAGTTTTATACTCAGATTAAACTACTATACGGTTTCTTCAGAAATCTCATATTCCTTTTTTCCCCCACTACATAAACCCATTTGGTTAATTGTAGATAATGGTTTAACGTCACCAGCACTACTTTTGTCATTAAAATATCCGTTTGCATATGCATTACAATGCTTTTCATTGCCCACCTCTACTGACTTCTATAAATAGGGAGATGAATAGTCTTCTTTGCACAACTTGGAACTGCCTATATCGATTTCTCATGCGCATTTCTCTTCTGAAACTTTATGCCAGTTCTAGAACTTGGGCATGACTGTCTGGTGTGCCCACCTGGTTACACAGACAGAACTAGATTAGCTAGTTAAATGTACTGCAGCCAAGGCACCAAAAACTAACTATTCCTCTCCTTGTTGTATGTGAATGTGTATTATAACTACCACGGCTATGGTGAACAGTGATAATCTGTAAACAATTTAAAATGAATTCACATGAGATAAGGGTTTTAAAATCAGCACTGCTTGCATACAGTAAAGTAGTAAGCACTTCAGGATTTCTTTACCTTTCATTTTAAGGTTTGCAGTGTTTTTGCCTTGGCACTAATGGGAACAGCCTGCACATATTATATTACAAAATACATAGATTTTTCCTTTTTTCTACTTCCCTTGCTTCTTCACATATCATCCGTTTACATTGAGAAAGTCCCACTTAGCTAACTCAGATCCACAGCTGGGGGTCTAAGGGAAGGCAATGCTGTTTCCAATTACAGCTCCAGTGCTCCCATGGCTAGCGGATCCCAATTTGGCCTTAATGGAAGGCACTCTTCATAAAAGGCTAATGTGCAAGCAATTAGTAAGCCTCATTAAAACAGGTCTTGAGTGGTGATCATACCCTGGACCAGCCCCCTGGCATTCCTCCCCCTCTTCTTCAGCAACTAGAAACATAATGTCATTTTAAGACTCCACCTAACCTGATTAAGCCTCGAGTATTCGTTAAATGAACCTCATCTGTGAGGGGGCATGGGAAACAGAACAATTAGATTCATTATGCTGAAACACTGTAGAGTATTTTCGAAATCTTACAGCTGGGGAGTGGGGGGTGGATGGAGGAGGGGAGATGACAAAACAAATAGAAACAAAAAGAGAATGAGAGAGCTCTGTTCTCAATTGCCAGCCGGAACTCATTAGCAGAGCTAGTTAAGGAAGAAAAAAAGGGACATTTTTGGGACATTGTGTAGTATAAAAAGCTAGAGAAGGGATTAAAGCACAAGAGAAAAAAATCTGTAATTTAGTAACAGGCTTCAATAACGAGATTAACTCTTCAGGCTGAAATCACAAATAAAACAGGGAATAAATGCATTCTAAACTGCTGGAAGCCAATCAAGCTAAACACTTTCCCCCTCCCAGCTATGGTACAATGGAACTCTGGGAGAAAGACCCCTGCATTAGAGGGGACATAATTAAAAAAAATGCATTTGGAATTAATTTGGGCAGTTACAGCAGGCCTGTAGACCTACACAACAGCCAAGGGAGCAATTAAAGGAAGATACGTAGAACAGTACAGCTAACTTTACACTGGGCAGCAGGACATCAATTATAGCCATCCCTCACCCTCTTCTTTCAGAAATTAATGAAGGAAAGTTGAATAGCACATATCCCTGACAGTTATGCTGTCCATAAAGGTACAGGTCATTTAACTTTCACGTCTTTACTGTTAAGATTACCAGTACCTTCCTCTGTCCAAATTCAATTATGACACAGCTGCTATAACCACAAAGCCATGGATATTCAACAATGGTAATCACAGTAATCTACAAACCTATACTATCAAAAAAGTAAATTTAACTCATTAGGGTCTTTATTAAAGGCTTAAAAAAGGGAACCATGCATTGTGTGGAAATAATATAACCTCAGCAGTTTCCAAAGTGCAGAAGGCATATAGAACAGCTGCCAAGTTTAGTACTGGACATCCTTCATGAACCTAGAAGTCTGTGCGTGTGCATCTTAAGCAAATAAAGCAGCTCAAATTCAGACAATATCTTACAATGAGCCATACAAAACAGGTCTGTAATGCTGTTTTTCTCCCTGACAAATGTGAATCACTAAAGTCCTTAATGAATGTTATTTTCACATACTTTCTGTTCTGATACTCGACTCGCTGTTCAAACATTACTATCCCATAATACATGCAGCAAGTGCACCTTCTCAGCATCTTGGTCCAAAGCAGAAAACAAGTCTGCCACACCCATTAATCCCACACAAGCAAGCATTTAATAATGCCTCTTGAAGCCATCTTACTGAAAAATAGAAGCAAAAAATGTCATAAGTGCTGTTACCCAACTCAATGTGCCCTCCATCTTAGACTCCCTTTATGTTTATAGTGCTATCACCACACACACTGTGTCCTCTTCTCACAACACCTACGACATGACATGTGCAATTGTCAAACCTCCATGCAATCCGCTGTAGTAACTGTACAATGGAGCACTGCATCTTTATTAGTGGTCACTACTTAACTATTTATGATGGATCTGTATGGTGCACAATATGATTCTGAAGCACAACTCACGAACTTATACTATATTTATTACTATACATTGTTTTATCTTTTTTCATAACTGCCTTCTCATGTGAAGGAATTATCTGCGAGTTTATGAATTATCCTTTTTCCAACTATTTCTCTACTGTGATTTATCTCGGGAACTTTTCTTCCCATGCCATGAAAATGGGCTAGGCTTAGTTTAATTGTTAGTCACATTCAAACAAAATGCTTTCCTATAAGAGGTTTAAGCAGTAATTACTCACTAGCCTCATTTTTGTTGTTAATACAATAAGAGGTACTGACAATGGAGTCATTTAATGGTATGAAGGACATGTCATAGGCCATGAATGCAGTCCACAACAGTATATAGCTAACAAGATAGCAGCATGCATTTCATGTCCACCTATTAACCAATTTATTTTATGGTGGTGCTGCGGTAGCGTTGGAGCCTCACAGTACGACGCTGTCCTGTTCGATTCTCAGCTAGAGCGTCTTGTGTGTGGAGACATGTGTGAATGGGCGTACCTTCGTTGAAGGTTGTGCTTCAGAGCCAGCAACTCGGTATGTAAAAATCTACTGCCAATCATTAGCGGACCGGAGTTCCGCTGTGACGACCCCTAACCGGGAAAAGCCGAAAGACATATTTATTTAACATTTCTTGACCGGGAAAGTCCGACTAAGTTCCACAGAGCCTGTTTCAGCGGAGGCCCAGGGAGAAATGCTCCAGACACACGAACACAGGGAGAACATGCAAACTCCACACAGAAGGCACCCCAGCCGAGAAGCGAACCGGAGAACCTCTTGTTGTGAGGCAACAACGTTAACTGTTGCACCACTGCGCCGAATACTAGAAAAAACACTGCTCACTTAAAGTAAGACAGAAACAAGTGTTAACACTTCTTCATTTTCCAACCATGACTGGTCAGCATGGCCATTCAAGGTATTTAGGCAGAGTGCCACACCAAGCAATCAGAAGCCTACCACAATGTGGTGGTGCCACACCAAGAAATTAGAAGCCTACCACAACATGGTGGTACCACACCAAGCAAACGGAAGCCTATCACAATGTGTTGGTGCCACACCAAGCAATCAGAAGCCTACCACACCGTGTTGGTGCCACACCAAGCAATCAGAAGCCTATCAAAGTGGTGCCACACTGAGCAATGAGAGCCTACCATAAAATGAAAAGGAGAGGTCAGGTGATGTGCCTTTTAAATCTCTGGCCATAGGCTTGCCAATAGAAAGGAAATGCCAAATGCGCAAGGAGCTTACAGTATCGAGTTCTGTTCACCAACAAAAACGGAGAAGCATCACTAAAATTTCACAAGGGTAACAGCTTCATGAGAGTAGTAATTTTCAGTCACCAGCAAATCAATACATGTTAAAACAGCCCTGGTGATGCAGTATACCTACAGTGAGGATTCTCAGGCAGATTCTCCATGCTTGCATCATTGCTATAGTACAGCTTTTCACAAAAACACTATATATTATAGATTTTATGCACACATACACACACACACACACACACACACACACACATACACACACACACACACACACACACACACACAAAATGTACTATGAAGTCAACACATAGAAACCTTCTACACCTTAGAAGACCCAAGTCTGTAAACACACACCCAGAAACTCTCTGCAACAGATTCTGTTTAGCCAAGCCAACCAGTCTGAAAAGGCCATCAACAACCAGAGTATTCCCAAATGGTCAACTGGGGGATCTATAAAATGCCAAAAGTTTGCTTTAGTAGGAAAAGAACCCAAAGTATGGAGAGGCCTGCCTCATGCATCTTAGACGAAGTAACTCTGGAGGCTGCCGAGAGAGTATACTTTTTTCATAATTATTATTCTTGCATCAAAGCACATCTTACCCAAGCTTAAGGAATAGCTTCTCAATAACGTATTTTCAGTCTTCAGTTATATTATCTAATGCATGATCATGCAATGTTGTCAAGGGTAATTGTACTTTATACCTTCACAGAGACCACCAAAGGGGGACATACAGAACTCACAAGACATCCCAGTGCAATGTACCTCATTACAGCATCTCCCCTATAGTAGCCAAAGACTCCCTCACAAAAAAGATGCATTTTTTAAATCTCACACACAAACACAACCACACACAAACTTTCTATACATATACAAATTATACAACTTTGCTGAACTACCAAACAAAAACCATACCTTCTGATCAGGAAGCATTGGGTTACTTTGCAGGGGGTTGCTCTGGAGTGCATTTAAGTGCCCATTTAGAAGTGCTGTGGGGCGATCATGTTCACAGAAGATTGTCCCATTGATGTAGTGAAACCTGTCCCCAGGTACAAGTCTGTTTCTGCACGTGGCACAAGTGAAACACTGTAAATGTCAAAGAGGACACAGTTTAATAAAATATGATAAGCAGATGACAACAGGGCTAAAATAAAATAGGCCATGCTTATATTTTATTAACACATGCAAGCTGTTATCAGTAGAATAAAACACAATCTATTTGCGTTTCTCTACCTGGCAGGAAGTGTGAGCTGGTAATACTGCAGTATGCATATGTATCTAAAATGTCAACTTCTTGTCCATTCTAACCCCACACCCTGATGTGCTCCTGCCTCAGATCATCCTGTGACCATTGTCCTCTGGCACAGAACCCTAAAATGGGCAACTATTCAATCAACCATTACTCCTCCAAAAAACAATAATTAACAACAAATGTGGCCAAATGCACTTTAAACAAAACAACCCGGCATCAGTGAGACAGAGTGTGGAAAATGGGAGGGCAGTGGCCACTTCCACTGAACTTTTGGAAATCATTCATGACACCAGCCATCACCAGACTAAGTCCCACCCCACCTGACTCTTATGCAAAAGACAGAAGCATATGATCCACTAGATACAGAAATTTTATTGTATTCGACGTGCAACTGTTTAATAGCATGGCATTGCTTATCAAGACATCTTAATGTCTACAGGTTTGTAAATAACAAATGAAGACTCTGTTTTAGAACTGTTGGTTTCTCCTGGACAGTTCTGGTAATTTGTACGCAAGCATGGGACACTGTAGCAATTTATCTAAAGAGTTTCATGAAATTTATATAACAGAATTCCAGGACATGTTTCAGGGTTTCTAAAGCATCAGTTGTTGATGCACGCTACATAAAGAAACAATGTCATTGTACACACTGCTTTTGATGCATGGACAAATCCCAGTCTGGCTACAGTTAAGCAAACATTTCTACTCCTGGGACAAAGGGCATTGTACACTGCAAGTATATACAAATGTAAGGCATTAATTATATTTGCTGTATTAATATGTGTATACAGGTCATGTGCATATATCAGAAACTGACCTTCAGGTGGTACACATTGCCTTGTGCCCGCATCACCATCTCACTGGCAGGAATGGACTGTCCACACGCACTGCATGCTCCACTGTTGCCAAACAACCTGTAATTTAATGCACACAAACATTACAAGGACTTCTCATCTTGGCCATGGTTCAGTGTACCAGATATTTAAAGTTCAAAAACAAAACTGCAGGGAGGTGTCACAAAACATGACTTTTACAAAATTAATTTTAATATTACAGAATTTCTTTAAAGAAAGAAACTTAACATTCATACTATCACCACAAAGCAACTCACCTACGACAGGTGTTCAATCAGAGCAGGCAAAATGGAAGCAGGTAGTCAGAGTGCAAGTTTAACGGCACTCAAAACATCTTGCTCTGGAATGGAACACTTTTGTGCTGCACAGACTAGAAACAAAGACAGCGTACTTCTGTTACAAGAAATGCTTCAGGAATGCCTTGAAATATCAGTGCCTGCACAAGCACTGCACATGGTAAGTTCCAGGTTCAACACCAGCCACAGAACTCTGAAGCTAACATTTGCAGCTCACTGCTGAATAAAGAGAGCCACACTGGGGCAATCACCTGTCTTAAGCAACATGTACCTCTCCCAGTTCAAAACCTATTACTTCCATTTCTGTAAACTCAGGAGATTCACAAGCAAGTAATACACATCTTAAACCGTGCAGAATCCTCACTGCTCACTAGCTACGTTACCTACATTTCCATCTAAAAAAAAAGGTTTACATGAAGCAAGTAGTTTAACATATAAGCTACACTCACCTCAATAATCTGTCATTTCTGTCAATTAACAAAAAAATACCAACAATGCACCTACTGTTATAACTGAACATGCATTATTCTGAATTGGAATTCAAGCAGTTTTTTTGTCTTTACTGATCAACACTGCTAATTTGGTTTTGAATATTACATTGTACATCCCCGTCTTCAACAAATAATGAGGTCTGGAATTCAAAAATGAAACTAGATGTTCAAATCTCTTAAGTGTCCCCACTGTTTTATGTTGCAATGCCTCTTGGCTACAGATGTCTCATAAAAATTAGACTGCTGCCTTTTTATAGCGACCTATATAAAAGTACTACAAAATATAGGCAAACCTACATCTGCCCTTATACAGAAGGAAAGTGCAGTACATTACTCTTTCAGATATTACTAAAACCAATCCTTCAGTGCTGTACAGAAGGCTGAAAAAATGTATGGCAACACATATCGCAAGAAACATTTCCCACAAACGTCCTTATGTAAACAGCACTTTAAGCATGCTTAACATGTATTTGGGCAGCATAGTTCCTCTGTAATCATTTCTGTACTGACAGGAATCAGAATTTCAAATGTACAGCACTGCTGAGCTATGCAATCTGCATGCATGCAATTGTCACCATGCGCATGTGTGTATCTGCAAAACTGTGTGCAGGTACGGACAAGTGCATGTGTGCACACATGAGTATGCCCACATAAGAGTATAGCCAAGTGAATACGTAAAACACAAGTACGTTGATATGCACGTGTGCATGCACAACTGTGGCCATGTCTGGTGTGTGAAAATATGAAAGAGAGAGAGAGAGAGACAGACAGACAGAGACAGAGACACAGAGAGAGAGAGAGAGAGAGAGAGAGAGAGAAAGAGACAGACAGAGAGAGACAGACAGAGAGAGACAGAGAGACAGAGAGAGAGATATGTGGGGTAGAATGTAAGGCAAACACCGCGATACTTTTAAGGAAATAAAGGTCCTGCCAAACGTTTGCTGCTGACACTGGTGCCAATTCTAGATACAATCCCCCAACTTACTGAAGATAAGGACAAAAGCCTTCCAATAGTGACACTAAATGATGCCGATTACAGGTGTAACTAATCAGCCCTACAAGTTGCTGCCCAGAATGGCTTGAGCTAGATAAATGGATTCTGACCCAATACATTAAGATTCAGTTTGTCCAGTGCGGATAGAAGACCAAATAAGTCACAACTACTGAGGTTTGGCATTCAGCACACTCTGCCTGAAAGATTTTTAAAAGTTGACCGACTATTTAACTGAGATAATACAACCCCCCATCCCCCACTGAGAGAAGTGAAGGATTAATCTCCAGTCAGGAACTCTGTTACTCTGTTGTTAGGTATGCCACAGAAATACATGCCATGACTTGGACCCACGTCAGGGGAAAAGAAATGAAAATGTGAAATCAATTACTGTACCTGGGTGGTTATGGGGGAGGGGTTAAATGCAGAAACAAATACCAATTAAGAAACACAAGTACCAATAACTGACATAAGCAAACTAGCAAAATGTAGCTCTAAGTCAAGAAGTAATAAAAAACACAGGGTTAATTTCTCTATGTTCCAACTCCACACTATCACTTACTGACAAACACAATCCCTAAGTAAACGGAACTTTTCTAGTATTGATTGACTAGAGCTAAATTAGTTTTTTTTTTTAACCTTCTCCCTACCCGCTGTATGCTCTATAGCTGGTAATAATTTTCTTTCAATAAGAATGAACTTAAACAAATACAGCCTGAACGGTGCTATGATTACCGTTTACTTAACAGATGTGCCAGCACCAAATGAAATTGCAAATCCAACTCCCCCCTTACCCACACCATCTTTTTTATTTCTATTAAATTATGAGAACTGCTCTATTATTAAATGTTTTCCTGAAGAGATTACAGTCCCTGCAAAATCTATTATTATTCCAGGCTTCACAGTAATTGATGCTTCTGGCTTTTAATATCCTGTCCCTGGCTCTCTGACACAATCCACTCGAACAAGACCCAGCTCGCTCCAATCTAATAAAGAGCCCAGTAATGAATTTTCGATCTTAATTCAAACAGTAATTTAGTGAACAAGAAAGCCCTGTTATTCCTTCTAATTAATATTTGTCTTTACTCACTCGAGTGAGGGTGGGGGCTAGAACAGAGAGCTCATTAAAGGGGCAAAAAAAAAAAAAACTTCCCACACCGCACCCTTAAGAAATGTACATTATGTATGATTTTTTTTCAAACATGTGACTGCACCTTTTCCAAGCTCTGTCAAAACATCATAGTCCTCAGGGGGCCATTTTCTCAATTGCATTGATTCCCAGCAGAGGTTTGAGTCTTGGAACCTTCCCCAGACACTTATAAGCACAATGCATTTCCCTCAGCTAGTAAAACAGTGTTTTACATTGCAACATGATATAGAAAGCACAGCCTGACATGCAAGATAACTTGAGACACACGTTTTTTTTAACTTATTTCTTCTTTCACATATTCAATACTGCCATAGGTTTAAGACACAATACAGTATAAATAAGATTGTGCCTTGCACTTTTCAGGTGTACACTACCTGTACAGGAGAAGGGCAGGCAAAAATTCTCTAATACGACTCTTCTAGCTAGCTGTACATAAGTGCACACACACACACACACACACACACACACACACACACACACACACAAACACACACACAGAAAAAGTACAAATTAATTTACGTTACCCATGTAATTAAACTATCTTTATATTTTTTACAGATAATCTGGGTCATAATATGGACTTTGGTTAATATTGCCTCCCAAAGCAAAGGTAAAATCTTTGCTTCTTCATAGGGTTATGTTCTGTATTTGTCCACAGGACTTTTCCTCAGTCACTCCTGCTTCCTTCCACTGCGTAATCACCATATTAGAGTTTTGCACCGAATATAGTTACGTAACCTACCATTTAAAGACTATTCTACAGTAACACTTACTCAACGTTAATGAAACAGTTTAAAGAACTCAGAGAAACAATGTTACTCTAGATTTCACTGCCTCTGCCTTAGTATTTAAATGTGCAACAAAATTCATATCCCAGATCAAAAAAAGCTCCTATCAATATGCTGTAGGAGCTAGATTGAAGAATGTTAGTACTCATGTTGCACAACAGTAAGTCTCGACATTTTCCAACAACTTTCAACAAAATCTCCCTTATTACGTCAAGAAAAAAAAAAGATTTCCTTCCAGCTTCCAGATATGGGAAAGCACCCATCATCTGCAGGTTACCAGACTCACGCATCTTTCTGCTAAAGAAACTGGACAAGAACAATTACAATCCATAACAAGTTGACTACTCACTGCCTCTTTGTAACATACATTATGAGAGGTTCATAGGTTTGATTGCTGAGTTTAGAACTCCTGGCCTTCAAGAAGCTGAATTGGTGTAACCAGTGCTGTGATTTTCTATCTTCGGTGACTCTAAAGGGAAGTGGTGTTAGCAGAGGAAAGGAAGAAGCATAAAATTAGAAAAATAATAATAACAAGAATAGTAGTAGTAATAGTAATGATGATAACCACAAGAACAATAGTAGTAGTAGTAATAGTAATGATGATAACCACAAGAACAATAGTAGTAGTAATAGTAATGATGATAACCACAAGAACAATAGTAGTAGTAATAGTAATGATGATAACCACAAGAACAATAGTAGTAGTAATAGTAATGATAACCACAAGAACAATAGTAGTAGTAGTAGTAGTAATAGTAATGATGATAACCACAAGAACAATAGTAGTAGTAGTAATAGTAATGATGATAACCACAAGAACAATAGTAGTAGTAGTAATAGTAATGATGATAACCACAAGAACAATAGTAGTAGTAGTAATAGTAATGATGATAACCACAAGAACAATAGTAGTAGTAATAGTAATGATGATAACCACAAGAACAATAGTAGTAACAGTAATGATGATAACCACAAGAACAATAGTAGTAGTAGTAATAGTAATGATGATAACCACAAGAACAATAGTAGTAGTAGTAGTAATGATGATAACCACAAGAACAATAGTAGTAGTAGTAGTAATAGTAATGATGATAACCACAAGAACAATAGTAGTAGTAATAGTAATGATGATAACCACAAGAACAATAGTAGTAGTAGTAATAGTAATGATGATAACCACAAGAACAATAGTAGTAGTAGTAATAGTAATGATGATAACCACAAGAACAATAGTAGTAGTAATAGTAATGATGATAACCACAAGAACAATAGTAGTAGTAGTAATAGTAATTATGATAACCACAAGAACAATAGCAGTAGTAGTAACAGTAATGATGATAACCACAAGAACAATAGTAGTAGTAATAGTAATGATGATAACCACAAGAACAATAGTAGTAGTAATAGTAATGATGATAACCACAAGAACAATAGTAGTAGTAATAGTAATGATGATAACCACAAGAACAATAGTAGTAGTAGTAATAGTAATTATGATAACCACAAGAACAATAGCAGTAGTAGTAACAGTAATGATGATAACCACAAGAACAATAGTAGTAATAGTAATGATGATAACCACAAGAACAATAGTAGTAGTAATAGTAATGATGATAACCACAAGAACAATAGTAGTAGTAATAGTAATGAACAATAGTAGTAGTAATAGTAATGATGATAACCACAAGAACAATAGTAGTAGTAATAGTAATGATGATAACCACAAGAACAATAGTAGTAGTAGTAATAGTAATGATGATAACCACAAGAACAATAGTAGTAGTAGTAATAGTAATGATGATAACCACAAGAACAATAGTAGTAGTAGTAATAGTAATGAGGATAACCACAAGAACAATAGTAGTAGTAGTAGTAATAGTAATTATGATAACCACAAGAACAATAGTAGTAGTAGTAGTAATAGTAATGATGGTAACCACAAGAACAATAGTAGTAGTAGTAATAGTAATGATGATAACCACAAGAACAATAGTAGTAGTAATAGTAATGATGATAAGAACAATAGTAGTAGCAATAGTAATGATGATAACCACAAGAAAAGCACAGCAGGGTGGCACACCAACATTACAACTGCATTATGTAGTCACCGTACACATCAGCAGTCACAACATTACAACTGCATCATGTGGTCACCGTACACATCAGCAGTCACAACATTACAACCGCATCATGTAGTCACCGTACACATCAGCAGTCACAACATTACAACCGCATCATGTAGTCACCGTACACATCAGCAGTCACAACATTACAACCGCATCATGTAGTCACCGTACACATCAGCAGTCACAACATTACAACCGCATCATGTAGTCACCGTACACATCAGCAGTCACAACATTACAACCGCATCATGTAGTCACCGTACACATCAGCAGTCACAACATTACAACCGCATCATGTAGTCACCGTACACATCAGCAGTCACAACATTACAACCACATCATGTAGTCACCGTACACATCAGCAGTCACAACATTACAACCGCATCATGTAGTCACCGTACACATCAGCAGTCACAACATTACAACCGCATCATGTAGTCACCGTACACATCAGCAGTCACAACATTACAACCGCATCATGTAGTCACCGTACACATCAGCAGTCACAACATTACAACCGCATCATGTAGTCACCGTACACATCAGCAGTCACAACATTACAACCGCATCATGTAGTCACCGTACACATCAGTAGTCATGCTCTGGTGTACTATTAAAACAAGTTCAGGCTGTTAAAAGCAGCACCTACTACAAGAGTACAGTAAGCTTGGACAACAGATTCTTAAATAAGGAGGAACCGGTAATCTCAGATGTTGAAATGGGAACACTTTTTTGGGAACATATAAAAAATATAGTTTACCATCAAATTTATTTCAGATTTGAAGTGAGGGTTCTGGATGTCAGCAAGTCAAATATTTACAAAAACAGTAGGATACCTCTGAAAAACTGCTGTAAACTAGCAGGAAGGTAAATCGGGAACAAAAACTATGCTAGAAAAAAGCAACGTGCATTTATACAAAAGAAATATGCAAATTACAAAAAAAATCCTGGTTCTCAGTTGAGGCAGCAGAAGTGTTCAGTAAACTGTAGTGTATTTAACAAGCAAGGAGGGACACACAATAAGACCAAATGAACTAGGGAAAAAAACTCACCACCATGTCAGATAGAAATGCAAAGGCTCAAACTAAAGAAAACACCAGTCATTTCAGTCTTGAAGTAAGAGAAAATCTTTTCTTTATAGATAAAGAAAAAAACATGGGCACTTTAAAGTGACAGTAATAGCAAATGAAAAGTGTGAGTAGAAAAATATGGCAAAAAAAGCACAGCTTAAATAGTTCTAATCAGAATGCACAAAGGAAAAAAGAATGACTTGTCAAATCCTGCCACCAAGAGTAAAAATGAGACTATTTTGTTGTTGATGAATTAAGAGGGTGAAAGAAAAATTATGAAAGAACTTCAGAAACTAATAGGGCACAAAGCAATGATTGCTGGTGGAATTTATGAAGAGTAAGAAAATAAGCGAACCACCATCTAACCTAACCTAAATCTAGAAAAAAGAAAAGGGTACAGCGAACCACCATCTAACCTAACCTAAATCTAGAAAAAAGAAAAGGGTACAGCGAACCACCATCTAACCTAACCTAACCTAAATCTAGAAAAAAGAAAAGGGTACAGAGAACCACCATCTAACCTAACCTAAATCTAGAAAAAAGAAAAGGGTACAGCGAACCACCATCTAACCTAACCTAAATCTAGAAAAAGAAAAGGGTACAGCGAACCACCATCTAACCTAACCTAAATCTAGAAAAAAGAAAAGGGTACAGCGAACCACCATCTAACCTAACCTAACTCTAGAAAAAAGAAAAGGGTACAGCGAACCACCATCTAACCTAAATCTAGAAAAAAGAAAAGAAAAGGGTACAGCGAACCACCATCTAACCTAACCTAACCTAAATCTAGAAAAAAGAAAAGGGTACAGCGAACCACCATCTAACCTAACCTAACCTAACCTAAATCTAGAAAAAAGAAAAGGGTACTTTGCTCCACAGCAGCAGGAAGAAGTCATAGTCTGGAAACTATCAACCTGCCACTCTTGCCTTGCTTTCAGCTAAAACATGAACTAATTCTAAAATCATTTCCTTTAGGGGTATCTGTAAATCAGTGGAGAAGTGACTCACAGATAAACACAGCAGTTTTAGGACAACATTGCAGGGTCAGTTGAGCAAAAGGCAGAACCACCGCCTTTGGTGCAGCAGGATGTGGGTTTTATTCCCTCACCAAGTACATGGATTTCTGAAATTGCAACTAGACCTGTTGCCTCCAACATGTTGAGGGCCAAGCTACTGGGATGTAACTCGAATGTGCAGAAGAAATATAATGGACCCCCTTCAAACAACACACACAGATTTGGACAAGGGCATGCAAATGCACACGCACACACAGATTTGGACAAGGGCACGCAAATGCACACGCACACACAGATTTGAACAAGGGCACGCAAATGCACACGCAGATTTGGACAAGGGCACGCAAATGCACACGCACACACAGATTTGGACAAGGGCACGCAAATGCACACACAGATTTGGACAAGGGCACGCAAATGCACACACAACAAAGTTGGACAATTCCTTACCAGCAAATGCTTGCTGCAAGGGGACGAGTTCATAAGGGACTCCTGGGCAAGAACAAATGTGATGTACAGCTCTCACCTGTCCAGGAATCCTTGGCTCCTGTGATGGTGGAATGAAATGGCTGACTGGGTGCAGCTACAGAAGCCATCTAGCTTGGTCTTGCACAGATTCAAAAGAAGCATGCATCGTCTCTCTGATGGGATGGCTGGGACCTAGGTCAGGCATACAAATGTTCCCTCTGACAAGTCAAGAGACAGCCAAAAGTACTTTTAAAACTACATTATAAAAACAGGACAAGCAGATGACAGACAGGAAAATATACCTTAATACATGGAAAACACAACAGAATAAAAAGGCTGGGTTATATAAAAGGGAAAAAAAAATAATCAGGATTAAAACAAGTACCCATTGCATATGAATGCTCAAGCCTTGTTCCCAAGATGCTACTTTAATTTCAAGGACAATATCAGGACTAAGAGTCTTGTCAACATGTGCTGCCCTCCTGGAAACTGGAGTAAGAATAGCAAAATGTGAACTTTACTTTTCTTCTTTGTCCAGACGGCTTTTATTAAACTCTTAGCTAACCTCACCATGTGTCATGCATAAAAACAAACTCCCCCAAAACACCTAAAAAAGCCTTTCTACTCAATAAAAAGCATGGTGATACAATATGAATGTAGCTTTCCACCATAATGTACCACAATCTTCACAAAGTGAGCAACACAGACAACAGAACTAAAAAATTGTAAGACATAGACCAAAAGCGAAAACTACCCAGAAGCCAGTAAAAGCACAAATGAGAGGTTACCCATCACGTAATGTAATACTGTTTAGTGAAGCACACAAAACATTTCCAAGCATCTTCCAACTACACCAGCTTCAGAAAAATGTGACAAAGCTTAATTACATCTGCAGATCTGCATATTTGCAATATATACAACTAAGAATCTAGTCTTTTGCCTACCAGTGATGATGCATCAGTTGTTTGTGATCTGTTTGCCAGTCTTCCTCCTGGACTGTAAAGTAATTTTTCTGTTTTAAATTTACTGCAGATCTGTATTACTTGGTTTTATAATCTCCCCGGTGTTTCCAAAAAAAAAACACAGATTTGGACAAGGGCACGCAAATGCACACACAGATTTGGACAAGGGCACGCAAATGCACACACAACAAAGTTGGACAATTCCTTACCAGCAGATGCTTGCTGCAAGGGGACGAGTTCATAAGGGACTCCTGGGCAAGAACAAATGTGATGTACAGCTCTCACCTGTCCAGGAATCCTTGGCTCCTGTGATGGTGGAATGAAATGGCTGACTGGGTGCAGCTACAGAAGCCATCTAGCTTGGTCTTGCACAGATTCAAAAGAAGCATGCATCGTCTCTCTGATGGGATGGCTGGGACCTAGGTCAGGCATACAAATGTTCCCTCTGACAAGTCAAGAGACAGCCAAAAGTACTTTTAAAACTACATTATAAAAACAGGACAAGCAGATGACAGACAGGAAAATATACCTTAATACATGGAAAACACAACAGAATAAAAAGGCTGGGTTATATAAAAGGGAAAAAAAAATAATCAGGATTAAAACAAGTACCCATTGCATATGAATGCTCAAGCCTTGTTCCCAAGATGCTACTTTAATTTCAAGGACAATATCAGGACTAAGAGTCTTGTCAACATGTGCTGCCCTCCTGGAAACTGGAGTAAGAATAGCAAAATGTGAACTTTACTTTTCTTCTTTGTCCAGACGGCTTTTATTAAACTCTTAGCTAACCTCACCATGTGTCATGTTTCATTTCTCAAAGCTGCCTGGCTTCTTAAATCGATTGAATTATTATTAAAAAAGTGTTGGCACTTCACAAGAAGCCATAGCCTCTCTCCTTTTCATCTCCCTTGCAGCCCAGTTGACTTGATGCTGATGGATTAGGCTCCAGAGAGCAGATTCCAAGATGCAGAAATTAAAATCTCATTCTGAATAAGTGCAGTTGCACTCTCAGACACAAAGACACACACACTTTTCAACAAGTTAAAACATCCAAAACAAATGATATCTGACCCCCATAGTAATTTTAATGTCGACTTACAGCCAAAGCAAACAGCGCAAGTAAAATGGCGTGTTTTTTTTCGGGCTCAGACAGTTGTTTCATTTTTAATTTCATACACGACCTTAATAAGAACATTGAATTGATTTCTCCCTGTTCTGTTGGCCTCTTTCTTGCTGAATAGCATTTGCAGGATTCCAGAAAAAGAAGTAAAACTATTTAGGAACAAAGTCAAAGGAGTATCCAAAAAAAAAAAAAGTTACAAATTACAACAGACGTGCTTACAGTTTCATCACAGTAATTTCTAGAACCAATATTGTGACGCAATGAATACTATACTGATCTTTTTTTGAAAATTTGATGAGAATGGTGGATCAACCTGATACAAGCATTTGATTTAAAACAAGATGTACGTTATGCATCTCTGACAACAATACTTTCTGGGTCATGCATAATGATGGCATGTTGTTATAGACATGAAGATGAGACAGCAGTAGCAAAACAGTTTTATATATAAACTTTTCTTATATTGCTGTATAGGACTGCTGTATGCATGTATGACAAATTTGTTATAGACATGAAGATGACACAGCAGTAGCAAAACAGTTTTATATATAAACTTTGCTTATATTGCTGTATAGGACTGCTGTATGCACGTATGACAAATTTTAAGTTTTTTTATGAAAAATATCTCTGAAACAAAAGGTTTACATACGATGTTTCATTTTGCCAATATAACACTAAAAGACCGGACCAGTCCATCAATTCAATTATCTTACAATCCAGCTTTATAATTACAATAGCAATGTCTTGCAGAAATGGTCACAACACTATT
Source organism: Protopterus annectens (assembly GCF_019279795.1). Taxonomy (NCBI): domain Eukaryota; kingdom Metazoa; phylum Chordata; order Ceratodontiformes; family Protopteridae; genus Protopterus; species Protopterus annectens. Next base: position 827,406,153 of record NC_056750.1, on the reverse strand, counting down.
CTGCAAGACTCTTAAAAATGTATTATATTTATGCATAAAAACAAACTCCCCCAAAACACCTAAAAAAGCCTTTCTACTCAATAAAAAGCATGGTGATACAATATGAATGTAGCTTTCCACCATAATGTACCACAATCTTCACAAAGTGAGCAACACAGACAACAGAACTAAAAAATTGTAAGACATAGACCAAAAGCGAAAACTACCCAGAAGCCAGTAAAAGCACAAATGAGAGGTTACCCATCACGTAATGTAATACTGTTTAGTGAAGCACACAAAACATTTCCAAGCATCTTCCAACTACACCAGCTTCAGAAAAATGTGATAAAGCTTAATTACATCTGCAGATCTGCATATTTGCAATATATACAACTAAGAATCTAGTCTTTTGCCTACCAGTGATGACGCATCAGTTGTTTGTGATCTGTTTGCCAGTCTTCCTCCTGGACTGTAAAGTAAACAATTTTCACTTTTTTCTGTTTTAAATTTACTGCAGATCTGTATTACTTGGTTTTATAATCTCCCCGGTGTTTCCAAAAAAAAAAACTTAAATTCTCCTTGGCTAATGCTTACTTAAATACCTCCGCAGACATAACTACCTCATAATCTCATTACACACAACAGTGATACTAAGCCATTAATTGTATACAAAAAATGCTTGTGCAATATTTAAATTTATGGAAACCATTCATTGGGGGGGGGGGTTCTGTTGTCCAAAAGCTCATAATTGCTCTGCTATAAAGTTTGAGTTAGGCCAATAAAGGCTAACAAGCACCTTTGTGTTCTAATTGTTTTTCAGAACAAAGTCTCTCAGAAGTCAGTGTATTCCGTAACCAATTACAGATATTGGTGTACATTTTAAGAAACCAACTCTGCACTCTCAAACTGTACTTTTATACCAGATTGTATTTATAAAAAAGGCAAATCATTCAGGACTTCAAATATATATCACAGATGTTTAAAAACATTAGTGGAGCTGTGTGTTTATTGAATATTTTAAAATATATGTGCAACATTAAAATTATTCGATTGTATTTAGGATGTTACTAAATTCCAAACACTAACCATAACTGTAGCGCAACACGCATTATATTGGTTAGTATTATTTACTAAAACAAAAAGGAACTGGAGGTTTCCAGCAGTTCAGTTTTTTCCTTCCCACATTAGGATTGTGTGTATCAGAGAAAACAAACATCTGTTACTGCTATTTCTCTTCCTGTTTTGTGTGCACACTTCACAGCTCTTGCTGGGATACAAAACACAACAACATTTCTGCCAGGCTCTGCAAAGTGACAGCGATCACATTCAAGAGTCAGAGTCACTGCTACAAGTAGATGAACGTCCTGTACCTGCAGCTGCGAAAGTTCAACGCACCAAATACTCTACCCTGGGAAAGAGCAAAACATTACCAGCCTCAGGTGCTAAAATAAACTAACTTACAGCCACCTGATCCCAATAATTATGTGAGCATCTGTTCAGAATAAAAGGCAACAAATGAGTTTTCTTCTTCAACATCTAGGCTCTAATGAACAAGTCATAATAACATGCTTCTGCAATCTGAAGTGCACCATGGGACAGAGTAATCAGCCAATCCTACAGTCACAACTCAGACAGGGACGACTCATTATCAGCGGAATGACTGAGTAATCAGCCAATCCTACAGTCACAACTCAGACAGAGACAACTCTATCACCAGAATTCAACTCCTAGCAGGGTCAGTTGATTAATGATTGATGCTTACCCAAAGTGATTCATATCACAGCACTAACCAAAACATACAGGTTAAACTCTCTCTGAATATGCACTCAAAAGCATTTTCTGCGGGATTATTGTGTCTTCCAGAGCTCTTTTAGGATACATTTGCATTGTTCACTTTGAGACTTCTGTAGCATGATTTTGCCTTTTACCTATGCCTCTGTACAACAGTATACTTGCTGACTTTACAGAATATCTCAAGGAAACCAGCACTGATGCATGTGTCTGATTGTGTTTACTAAGGTGCAGAGTTCCCAGATTTTCTTGGTGATGTCAAGAATCTAAGTGGCAACTCGCAGATATGCTCTGAGATAGTGCAAAATAGCACAAAATATACTGAACCTACTGATATTGCCAACATACTGGCAGACAGATTCAATGCAAACTTCACCTCCCTCTCACCTTCAAAAGGGCCCACAACAATACCGGAAAAGTGTAGTGTCCCGGAAATCACAGAAGCACAGGTGAAAACAGCCCTTTCAAAAGCCAAAAACACAGCATCAATGGGGCCAGATGGTGTCCCAGGCTGCGTCTTGCATGAACTACAGAATGAACTAACCCCCAACCTAAACATGCCGTTCAACCTCAGCCTCTCCACAGGCTACGTGCCCATAGAATGGTGCACAGCAATGGTTATTCCGCTCCACAAAGGAGGGGCCACAACTGCAACTGACCCTGGTAACTATCGCCCCATAAGCCTGACTAGCCTGGTCTGCAAGGCTATGGGGCGCATCATCTTGGAACTCATTAAGAAAGACATTGGGAACCTCCAAACACTTGACCCGACCCAGTTCGGCTTTGTTAAGGGCAGATCATGCCTACTAAACCTGGTTGACTTCTTCGAGACAGTTACCAACGCCATAGACGAGGGAAAGGTGGTTCACAAAGCCTACCTTGATCTCGCCAAGGCGTTAAGATACCATTCCTCACTCGGGTATTATAGAAAAACTCACCAGCCTGAACATAAACCCCTACGTCACAAGATGGGTTGCCAACTGGCTTACAGACAGAACTCACACAGTAAGAATACCGGGCTCCAGGTCCGACTCGAAACCAGTCACAAGTGGTGTCCCACAAGGCTCAGTTCTGGGACCCCTACTGTTAGGCATATATTTCTCAGAAATACAGGCAAACACAGGAGGACTATGGCTAACCAAGTTCGCCGATGACTGCAAACTGGGAGCCATAATAGACTCGGACATCCTCCAAAAAGGCCTTACTGAGACAGACACCTGGTGTCAAAGTCATGGCCTCAAGCTAAATGTCAAAAAATGCATAGTCATCCCATTTGGGAAAAACAAAACACCCACGAATTACCACATAGGTGGCAGGCGGCAGCCTCCTTAATACAGAAGAGGTAATAAAGAGATCTGGGGACCCAGGTAGGTAGTAATCTCTCCTTTGACAATCATATTGTCAAAGTAGTTAGGAAATCCTTCTATGTGGCCCATCTAATTACTAAGGGGTTCACATCTAGAAATAAAGAGGTTATAGTGCCCCTCTACTAGTCACTCAGACCCATCATAGAGTACAATGCCCCATTTGGGATGTACCTCACAAGACACTTCCAACAGCTTGAAAGACCACAAAAGCACCTCATCAAGAGGATTACTGGCCTCAAACATATGTCCTATGCAGCCCGACTGAAAAAACTCTGGCTGTACTCAGTGACATATCGCTTACTCAGAGGTGATCTCTGCCTGACTTACAAAGCCATGTCCAACTCAGAATTGATGGACATGCTCCACCTAAAGAAATGCAAGTCACTGAGCCACACGCTTGCCACAATAAAAAGAACATGCTGGAGGGATAGACTCCTGTCAGAGACCCCCCCATGCTTTGGAACAAAATTCCTATATTCTACTCTCAGTTTATGTACTTTCTCTCTCTACTCCTCATATGTAAATAGCATGTAACCTTACACCTTCTTTTCATACAGTCAAACCTGCTATTTGAAGGAAACTACTAAATCTATTGTATCTACCTTCCTGAATGATGTTTTTTGAAGTATACTGCGTGTATTTGCTTTTTTACTAACTGTATTCAATGTAATGTTATTCCAAATGTATATATTTTATTACTCTTTTATACTATGTAACTTAGATTGTATTTGCTTTGCTTTTGGAGCTTTTCTCCCCGGGCCTCCACTGAAAATGGGTACGTTCTGGCCCAGTGGACTTCCCCGGTAATCAAACTGGAAATAAATAAATAAATTAGGCAGAGCCCCTCACTAACATTCTTCAAGAGAAGCCTTGACGAGTGGACGGGTAACAGAAAATACACCCCTGGGATCACTTCATTGGCTCTGCTTGACAAAGGCTCAGTTAATTAATCAATGGGGTGGTGAAAGCCAACACACTCTGGTTAGGCTTATAAATGCCCTCTGGCAGATAGCCTAGTACCTACCTATGAAAGCAAGTGTTAGTCTGAGAGTTACCCTTTATGAAGTGAAACTCAATAATCACACACATACACCTGCTGCACAGTAAAAGGATGTAGAAATACATATTAACCACATATTAAGATCTTATGTTTGCAGGTCGTATTGCCAGAAAGGTGTATGTTCATAAGCTTGAGAACCTCAAAGTCAAATTATCCTTTACTGAGATGATCTCATTGAATATCTGAAAAATGCCAAGCCTCACAATATTGGACCCCACCTACAGAACCCACATTAGGGCTATTCCTGGGCCTATATATGTAGGTAATGCTGGCATTCTATGTTTTTTTTCAGTACTGCTGGTTTATGCCCTCACGGAGCTATAATTGTGCATTCATTAGTATGTAATAAATCAAAGCTGCAACGATGGGTTAGCGGGGTTTAACCAACGCCATCCACATTAGTAGGGTTTAACCAATGCCATCCACATTAGCGGGGTTTAACCAATGCCGTCCACATTAACATGAAGCTGCACAGTAGGCAGGAAAGAGCAAAGGAATGTAGACTTGGCCACGGACTGTGGGCAAGGCTGCAGTGTAAGGCATGCTTTTCATACCAAAGTCAATAAATAAGGATGTAAAAACAAAAGGTGGGAATTTAGAAGGCAAATGGTTATGCCGGGGGTGGGGGTGTTGAGACCCTTTAATAAAGAATCTGTGACAAAAATTAGATCTCCAAGAAGAAAGTACTTTTAGCACCATTCTGGTGAGGACTCCACTAAACACGGACCATTTATATTGAACTTGGTTCCAGAATTGCTGCTTAAAAGGCAAGTCTTAGCAGGACACCACGCCACGCTAATTGTCCAATCACTTATGTCTTTAACTGCAACAGGCCATGTCTGTTGTCAATTTACTGTTTCCAAAATTGCTCAAAAACTGTTCCTCTCAATACTAACCACCACTGTGATGCACACCAGCTGTGTGCACACACACTGCTAATACTGCTGTAATTCAGAGAAATGTTTTCTCAGGAGAGTCACACTGGTCTGTTTTTCCAGACTACATATCATGGGGAATTCCATGAACTGTCGCTTCAGATACCATCTGGTCTTGGCACTTGGCTGGGAAGTATAAGTGATGGAATGAAAGTTTACGTGGTAGAAAAGGACAGTCCAAAGTCACATGCAAATTGTCCGTGCAGACAACTAACATAAGAACATTCATGCAAGAAACACTTAAGTAATGCCTACAAATGGTCTACCATGGTCAGTGCACTACCCCACTAAAAACACAAATCAGTCATAAATGAACTTGTGTTTAAAGCAATACTGCAACATGTAAACTATGTCACTAACACATCAGTCACGTTAGTCTGACCTGACAGATCTTTTGCTGGCCTGTTCAGAGCAAATTAACCTGGAGTTTCTTTGCTCAAACATCAGCATTACAAAAAATGGAGTCAGAGTCACACACTCAAGAGTCATTGGATGGGACCAGAACATGGACAAAGGCTAAGCAACAGAACTAACACTGTTGCAGGTAGAACGGTGTGTGCGTGGGGGGTGGGGGTGGAAAACCATTTTAAAAACTGAGTTGTGTATGAAATGTGTATATTGTTTATTTATATTCAGAAGTAATCATACAGACGCACAGTACGTGTGTGCGCAGACACTAGTATATGCATGTGTATAAGCACAATGTGTAGAACGGCGCTATGGCTTCTGCCTGCATCATTTCTCAACACCTTCTGTTAAAGTACAGTTCAATGAGCTGTTATAACTAAACAGAGATCATAACTAATCCACTGAACATTTTTGTCAAGCACAAATGTGATTCAGGGTACTTTTCACCAAGAACTCATTATGTGTACTTTGTTCCAGCTCTTTGTTGAAATGGCACTTTTAAGTTTGTTTTTTTTTTTGGGGGGGGCAAGCCCCCCCTGCACCCCCTGATGTTAGATGGCAAACCCCCCTCACCCCCCAAACATCTGTATACCTCAGAGAAAAAGAAATATTCTGAGAAATAGCCATCTCAGACTCTTGTTTGTCAGTTAGCTTAGAGGATTAAGAGCCTGTTAATGAGCCATTCCCTGTGGTCCAGTGGTGCAAAGTATGATTGTTTGTATGACTCTAAGCAATTCACTTAACCAGACCCCACTGCCAGGCCGAATCTGAAAAAGATGTATGGAGATTAAGGCTCTGCCCCAGAAACAAACAAATAAATATACAGTGTATGCAAGTCTGCTTTTTCTGCCAGTCAATGTTTTATTTGAGAACTCGGCAGGTTCCAAAATTTCAAATGGTTACCTTTGGGTTCCTTGACTACAATGAAAAACAGAAGTACGGGTGACCATCTTCTGCCTTGCCTGCTGTTTCTATGACTCGCATCATACTAACCATTTTCCAAACCAAAATGCAATAAATACTAAATATTCATTTGACAACCTAGTAACCCATATCCAATCCAAAATGTATAAATTCTAAACATTCATTTCATGTTCAACAAAACAAAGACACTGCGACACCATGCCACCTACCGAATATAGTCATTCCGACAAAGAATCATGCCACTCTTTGTATAGCAGGATGTGCCAATCTCCCCGAGCTGGGCCTGGCAGCAGGAGCACTTGAGACAACGTATATGCCAATATCGCTCCATGGAATATAGGAGGAAACGGTCAGCAATCTTCCCTCCGCAGCCAGCACAAGCTTTAGGTGGTGAACTATTACTGCTGACTGTAGTGCTTCCAGACTCTGAGTTCCTGTTATTTACCATGGCTGACTCTGTAACAAAGAAAAAAAGTGAAAGATAATAAAGCAACACACATCACATTAAAAGTATTGCAAAGGTGCTGAACAAACAGGCTTGAATCTGTGAGACAGACAGTTTTGCATCAAAACAGGAGTAAAACTAAAGTTGCTACACATTACTTTAGTGACCTAAACAAAAAGACAAAATACAAGTGTGACACAGAGTCAATACTTGTACTGTTCATCCAGTGCTGATTTTGATCTGATAGCTCAGGTCTGATACACAATCCTAAGTTCTGAAGGGTCACCACAGGATGAAAGAATGACCAAGGGATGGGGGTGGGCTGGCATATGTAGTCTCATCATCCTGAAATGTCAAGCAAACTTATTTCAAATCTATCATTATGAACTTACTCGTTACTAGCCAGCATTATCAGGCACAGGAAATTCTTGAAGCCCAGGAACATGAAGAGAAAAGAAAATCGAAGAAAAGAAATAATCACAGCTACTGCGCACACAAAACTGCGCTGCACACACACAAAACTGCGCTGGTAGCAATGTCCCATAAAATACAGTTATCAGGAAGATGAACACCAAAGATATCTGCTACAAGACTTGACTGGCCAATCTAACAAGGTGCAGGGAAGCAAATACAGAGCATTACTAAAAAGTGCAGAAGAGACACTTTCAGTTCAGTTTCTTTTCTGAGAAAATTAATATTTAGCCATTATACTCCAACAGCAAGAGAGAGAAATCATGATTCAGAACCAATCTACAAAAACAAAGACATGCTTACGACTATTCTGCCATATTCCTGTATTTAGCTAGAAATATGAAGCACAACAAAAACGCACCTTTAAGTAACGATTAGCATCTATGCTGCAGATCTCCTGTCCTCTACTAGCTACATCCATATGTGCTTAAGTAAACTTCAGGAAACTCAGACACTGCAGAACAAAAATAATTATGAAATATAACAGTTATATTATTCAGAATGCTTCAAACCAAAGAAATAATCTGGATTTGTTTTCAATAACTAGAAAGTATGACAGAAAAGTTATACTAGTTTGGGATTTGTGGCTTATCCTCATGTTTTTTACCCTCTAGAAAACAATTTGTGTTTTCCCTTTCAGTGATTCTTCTGTACACAAGGCCCTCCCCTCGCAGTATAATTCCTACCAGCGGAAGAGAATAAAAACGTCATTCTTTCTTCTGGTCTCCTTCAACCTCACAAGAGGGATAGCACCATCTGGTAGCAGGAAACAAGCTAGCACCTAACACAGTGAGAAAAAAAAAATTATATTGGAAACCTTCCAAGAGTCTTCCATTGAAACTCGAGTCGCCACTAATTCCACTCAAGGAGTCTACAGGTGTTCTGTTACTCTAGGTCTCTCCTTTTTTCCAGCTTTTATTTAATTAAAAATTGCTCATCAATACTCAGCCTAGGAAGTACTGTAAATTATAAAGTCATTGCTGTATGACCGCCAAAGACATAGTGGAGTATTATCATATTTATTTCATTTGTAAGCCAGTTTAACTCAAAGACTGGAGAACTATGTGGCTTATTTCTGTTAATGTGCACTCTTCTGTACAAAGTAGATCAAAACCTAGCTTTCTTGTGAGCTTCTGCTGTTCTGCAAGGTGAACCTCAGATTCATACTGGCCAATGCAATAGGAGGTGTTGGACAAACGTGATTGTGGAAGGCTAAGCAAGCTAGACAGGCAAAGCTAGTTTCCTCCATTTGAAGATGACAGCAAGCCATAAACACAATACTTGCCCCTCCATCTAGACTTCAAGTACTGAGAGCTCAACTTCATACAATAACTTCTGGTTTCACAGTTAACTATTTTGTTGCAAAAGAAATGCCATCTCAAAAGCAGTATCAGAGTGTGAAAAGTAAAATAGTGCATAGTAGAAAAAAGACTTTCACATTCAGGATGCTTTCCAGTGGAATATCTGCACTGCGTACATGGGGAGGAAGTAATGGAAATGAGTGCAGGACACAGCATTGAGAAATACCACATTGTCAATACACCCCTAACTGACAAGTTCCCATATGCCGAAGAACTGGGTTATGTGGACAATGTCGTAAGAAGTCCTTCTATATTGCACAGCTCAAACAAAGGGATTGTGTTGAGATCTAAGGATGTCACTGCCCCCCCCCCCTTTACTCAGCCCCAATTAGGCCAGTCATTAGATATAATGCCCCTTCCCTTTGGCACTTATCTGTCAAGCCACATGCGACCACTGGAATGCCCACAAATAAAGCTTACTAAGAGGATACAAGGCCTAAACAACATGCGTACATGGAACAACTCAAAGACCTATCACTATACTCAGTATCCTACAGACTGCTAAGGAGGTGATCTGTGTCTGGCCATACAACGCCTCCTCAGACCCAATGCTAATGGATTTACTGCTCATCAGCAAGTCAAATGGAATCTGATATACTCTCTCTAGGGCTCGAAACCTCTTCTGCAACAAAAGAATAGTTTGGAGGGACAGGGCTATCTTGCAGAGGATGCTGCTGCTCTGGAACTGATTCTCCGTCCATATAAAACAAAGTTCATCCATGTCCATATTCAAACTCAGCTTGAATCTATGGATGAGAACAAAATTTACCGCAGACCTGCCCCCTGTACTACTAACAGACAGAGGCAGCTCCTAAATGCTTTATTCCATGTACGTGTACCCTCAAATTATCTACAGCTTGATCCCAGTTGTTCTCAGACAAACATTTACTTACCATAGGATGGGTAAGGCCAATCTCTAACCAAATGGGATAGGTTAATTTGAGAGCAAAAAGGAAATCTGACTAGGCTTAAAATGGCCTGCAAGGGCAACTATCCTAGTGCTTACCTATGTACCTACAACAAAATTTGTCATCAAATTATATATGTGCAGACTTCAACACAATAATGTAAAATTTTCATTGCATTAGCCTTAAGAGGTCAGAATTCAAATGAAAGCTAAACACTTTCATATTTGCTCAAAAAACCCGATACACCAAATGTAAATGCTAGGCAAAATGCTAGGCAAAAAAAAAAAAAAAAAAAAAAAAGTGGCAGGCACGCCTTTCCTTGTATTTCTATTTTTACTAATTGGTTAACTGGAAAAGCCCACTTGGAACTAAAGTTCCTTTTCAGGAGTAACTAGTGAATTCTATCAGACTAACTGACTTGCAGGGATCTCAGCCTTATGATTGTACTACCGGTTCAAGGTATCCTAGGGTGCTGTATCCTAGGTAACATGTATCCGAGGGTGCTGTATCCTAGGTAACCTGTATCCGAGGGTGCTGCTGCTGATGCCCTCTGGACACCCTCTGGACACTAATTCCACCAAAACCAGAAACACTAAAGTAGGGGAAGAAAAGATGAAGCACCCCGTGGCCTTCTATATTTAACCTCAGTGATAGTATAGGCATGGTTCCTGCTACACCACAGAATGTCTAAGGAATTAAGGTTACTCAATGCCACACCACACGTGTAACTGCAAGCATGGTGATGTGTTTACACTGCCACAGTAAAACTGCACATGTAGCAAAGGAGAGCTTAGGAAGAAAATATCTTTTTTTACAGAGTGGCAGGAAGAAAAAATCTTTTTTTACAGAGTGGCAGGAACTGCAAGGACCTCATTCACAGGCAGGGGCAGGTGTACATAGGTGGCGTTAAAGAAAGACCCTCCAAGAAAACTTTGGAATAGAAAACACTCTGGATGGCTAAACTGCTAAAAAATATTTAAAACTACAGGATTAAAGGATAAAGCTCTTTGCGCTGTGAAATATTACTCTTAAAATTTGACTATACTGTCACTCTTGGAGTTAAAATATTGAAAAAATAAAAGGTACAGAACAAAATATTCGACTAAATGCAAGCTAGCAATTTTTGAAGTTGCAAACATTTTATTCTTCCAGATTTTCATAAAACATATTTGAGTACTTCTGTATGAGCAAATGCATTATTGCTGAAAATTCCTTCTACAACTGCAGTACAAAAATGACTTTTCGGGACATCGGGTAGCATTAAAAGCTCAAAACACAAAATGAGCAAAATACCCACCAAATTAAATAAAGGCTCATAGTGGGGGTGCAATTTAGGGGGGGGGACTACTTCCACTTCACATCCTAGGGTCCTGCAGTCTTACAGGTCTATTCAGAAGGGTAACTTTAAAAAATATATTCCCATTTCATGAGACTGGTGTGGATCGCTTTACAACTGTCATGACTGCCAACTGTGAGCTACTTTATGAAGTAGATGGAGCTGTAAGTGGGCAGCCTTTATAGAGCCAGAAGTCATTATACTGAGGACACCAGATACAAAAACCAAATAAATTCATCATGCTGTAGTGGTAGCCCCCAACCCCCCCCCCCCCAGTCCCACCGGAACTCTGTCACACTACCCCAGGTCTAACAAGATGCCTTCAGGATAGAAAAAACACATCAGTGTAAAATGAAAGATAACCAGTCACTGATAAAGCATTTAAAACTAAGCAATCACCAAATGTAAACTGCACTCCACTGGGACATGATAAACAGTTGCATTAACTTAGCAGTCAAAAATATATGAAAAGTAAACCAGAAAAAAGTAAGAGGAACGGTATACGAGAAAGGAGGGATAATGGTAAAGGTAGAACGTAGTGGGAGAAGGTGAACAGAGATAAAATGACTACTGAGGAAAAGATATTACAATAATGACACGAAAGGGATCTGCAAACAAAGCAACTGGGGTGGGAGGCAATGGAGCACGCTAACTGCATTTGCAGGTGCACACATTACAGATTCCGCTCCGCAGCTGGCTTTTGTAGGGCACTAATTAGCTTCTCTAATTAGGAGATAACGAAGGGCTTTCATCAGTACTGGAAGCCCAGTAAGGTCAAATGGTCTTCAGAAGGGAGAGGACAATTCTATATGCTTGGAAAGGTATCAATGAGATCATACAACACTCAAAGCCCAATATATGCTGGTGACATTAGGAAGGGATAAATACTTTGGAAGGTGTCTAAAATTGGCTTGCTTTGAGAGAATGCAGGTCTCGCAATGAAAACAAAGCAAGGCTAAAGTTAGTATCAAAAAGGTAAATGCATTTAGAGTTTCCAGCCAAGAATTATCTGCCTTTGTAAGTGCAGTTGCAAGGTCACTAAAAAGATTTAGGGGAGTCTGTTGATCTAAGAGAACTCTGGCCAAGCAATGGCAACTAAATGAATGTTGAAGACCAGATGACCAAGTTGGTCATTTAGGAAAGAAAGAGCTGGTGAGGAGATAAACTTAAGGTATAAGATTTGTGTTCCGCAGTCTCACCTCATATGGTGTCTACATATTGTGGTGCCTGGAGTCCTCACGCATTCTTTTAATTCATAAGTTCAAACATGAAAGCCAATATTTTAAATAAGTACATAAATAAAAAAGACATTATTTTTCAAAGGATTTATTTATTATTTTAATTAATTTATTATTTATTTTAGGCCTGGGAAGAAAGTCCCAGTACAAAATTAAAAACAATGTTTTGCAATAAAAAGAACAGTCAACATTAACCAAAGAAAATCCACATCTACAATGTTCCTAGAAGGTCACATACACAGGTTTTGCATACATTGAGAACATACGTTCAACAAAAGAAAAATGTGTGACATAGTTTAGAGTTAATATATTGAGAAAATAACTCATTTCAGCATTTGCGTTTCATAATTTTATCTCCTCCCTCTACTTTTAGTTATGGTGCCATCCCATGCTTACATTAAAACATTAAACAAGGGTCTACTTAGATAAATAATATTACTAAATGAAGTAATATGTAAACAAAAAAATGTAAAATATCTTCCCATAGGTTTAACCAGTGTGTATCCATAAGATGTTCTATAGCTGTCAACATGTACAACAGTGTTTAGATAAGAAAAACAAATGTGAGGAAAAAAAGAGTTTAATATAGGATTGCACAAAGTGCTGCTTTACCAGCTTTCATTTTGGGGAAAACTAATATTACAACTCACCACTGCAACTAATATTACAACTCACCACTGCTGTTACGCTAAGGAAATGGCAGAAGAACCTTAAGCAGAGATAACAGAGGTGAGCAATCCACAGACCAAAGAAACAATCAGGCAGAAGGTTTTGTAGACTGCTGGATAAAGTCTGTTGTACAGACGGCCACAAGAGACCATACTCCTCAACTGATGTGCATGCTCTTACAACTCCTTCAGGTCACATATGGTATCAGTCGCCAAGACACACACTCTGTTTAATAAGTTTCCTGTCCTGCATTACATAGGTTTGTTCTCAGCCTTGCCAAAGTTCCAAAAAAAGCTGTTGGATGAGAGTTTATGACTATTGGATATTTTTTTTTTTTTTTAAGGAGGTGCACATCAGCAGCTGTGTTCTGAATTTCGGGGGGGGGGGGGGGGCACAGACCATGCCACAATGTTGTAATCCAAATTCCTAACAGGTATCCTTGTAAAAACTGAGCCGACATCAGCGAACAGCTGCTCTACTGTGAGATGAGCAATTTTAAGCATCTGCAGTTTCCAGACAAGACATTGATCTGAACACTGCATTTATAAAAAGGTACTTGAATGCTAACAGTGCAAATGCTTTTTACAAAGAAATATAGAGTATGTAAGCAGAGAAATGTAACAGTAAATAAAGCACTCCCTCATTTTAGTTTGCCAACTGTCATTTGTTTACACCGAGAGTGAGCTATTTTATGCAGCATATCTGCAATGTTTCATAATTTGAGCTGGAACTGGGTTGGTATTTCAGATATGATTAAAAAACGGACAGGTACTACAAGGGAAATGTCAAATGCTTAAAAAAAGAGAGATTTTTGAATTTTTTAGACAGTGGCTATAAAGAGCAGTTGTCTGTTTCAGTACAACCCCACTGCCTGACCTAATCTAATAATATAATCTAATAATTGAGGCAAATCTCAGTGAGGTAACTGAAAGGGATCATCGTAACCGAGTTTTGAAATTGGGAAGGCAAATAGTAAGTTTATATTTATTTCATAAACCTTGTTCAGTTCTGTAAAGGTCTCTTTTTTTCCTGTCTCTCTAGTAACTCTGAGTGTCACCCTCATCACCATGACATTATTACAAGCTATATACCCAGTGACATCATTTGCAGGAATTTAGCAGCAACCCCCCACCAAAAAAAAAAAAATTGCATTCATTGTGCTGATGAAAACAGGAACAGCTCCTCAATTTGCTCAATATTTAATTAAATATCAACTAATCCTAATTATTTCAAGCAAAAAACATTACTGTGTCCACATCTTTAAACCGGGAAGGTAAGCAATGTGGAACAATAGATTAGAGAGTTTATGACTGAAATACATGACTAATTTTTGGGAAAATGGGGGTTGAGAAGGGACACTTGGCAATATCCTTACGGTGTGGGAGTACACCCTGCACAACATATTAATACCGTGCAGCTTTGTACAAACCTGACAGTCATAAATAAAGATGCAAACAAAAAGTAACAAGGAAATTTTACAAACATTCCACAATTATAAACTCATGACATTAATGTCACAATGTAGGACCATTTTCCGAAAATGTAACTAGAACTGGAGTTGAGAAACTAAGTAATTTACTTTTACTGTATATATAAAAGGATCCCTTTTAATACACTACAAAGATGGATGCAGTGGTGCGTGTACCTTTAAATCAGCAAGCAGTGTCAAAGTTTAAGTTATTTCATTGTATCCATTTCATTAGTGTTCACAATAATCAAACACGTGACTGTGACACACTTATTTAAGATATTTATTAACTGGGTAAGAGCCCTTTTCAGCAAAGACCCAAGGAGAAAAGCTCCAGTAAAGTTATAAAATGTACACACTTGAGACATAGGCAAAACAGTTAATTACATTTGGTAGATTAAGAACAAATCTTATATATCTCTCAACTGTCCAGAATTTCACAGAATGACTAGATTTTTTATGCATTTTTAGTTCTTAACATTTGTGGTTTTCTGTCAAATCTGTGAGGACTGCAGTTCCTAATAGACACTGAAGTTTCAGAGAATGCATACTATGCAAATCCCGTTAGTCTAGCAACTAAGTTTAAGAGTAATTTCTAAAATATGTCCCTGATTTTGAGATGGTATATCCCATTTTTGGCTTTGCCCCATATTGTGCTGTGAAGGTCTGACATCTCAGTAACACAACTTTCCTGCTCCTAGGCCCACTTTTTTAGTTGTCCACTTAAACATTTTTCATAGTGGAACACCTAAAACACAAGTAACATTTCCATATTTATACTCACCACGAAAAGTGTCATCTTACTCACTACTCCCCACAAAAACAGCACATTGTCTTACTCACTTAGAATAAAACAATGTTTAACAATACAGTATACACCCTCCCCCCACGAGGTAATGGTGAAAGCTGTAGCCCAGTACAAGATCACACATAGGAATCACAAAAAAAAAAAAAAAAACACTCATCTTGATAAATGTAAGAAATACATAATATGGTAGCCCCCCCACCTCCCAGGGTGCAAGGATGGGGTAGTTAAAACAAAATGGCAACATTCCTGTGTCCAGGGAAATTATTCCAAATTTGCAAAACTGCTTTAATGAATATTGGCCATTCAATATTTTGTGCAAAATATTAATCTTTGGTCAATATTAAAATATTATTTTTTTTTAATTTACATTTGGTAACCGGGTAGTGTCCCAACTGGGCTATAAAATTATCTCCCATTCTCTGAAGGGAGAAATTCTTTTCGGCTGTATGATCAATGCAACTGATCCATCCTATACATTCCATTCCTTCACCCTAGTTTTGGAGCGGCTATCCTTTCTCTGTATTAAAAACATCCTTATGTACTCAAGAGTGTCTCTTGCACTGCGACATAACACCAGACATGAACTTTCCCATTGCTGCAGATATACCTCTACTAGCAAACCATAATGTGCATCAGAATATACCAAGACAGGTAGTGATTCAAAAAGAGAGAGAAAAATTGAACATAAAGATACCTTCCAGACAATGAACCCGATATTTCTGCTTATGTCTCGCCTGCACAGATTATAAATGTGAAGATTACAGCTGTTCTGCAACCATCCGTTCCACTGGTAAAGCAAATAGTCAATGTGAGGGTACTTGGTACCGCACTTTCAAAAGCGCAGAAAGTCAGCAGTTCTACACAATGAAGCAAAACATGGGTAACTTCTGAAAAACAGGTGTCAACACTGCACCCTTTGCTGTTGAATCATACAAAATGACTGGCTTCATGTACAATAACTTTATCACTTTAAAGATGGATTGATGAGAGTATTATAAATATTTTATTATATCAGGAGAGCGGTTCACACAAAGTAATAAATATATCACTGGAAGAGATACATTTTCAAACATTTTGTACTTTTAAATACTTTCAAGTTCAAAGATATTAACAACTGGTTCTCTTGCCAGATATTGACATTCAACTGCAATTTGTACCCGAAACAGATGATTTGGGTGCTGAAACTGCACTGGAAAACGTGTTGTTTTCTTTGCAGTTATTGTTGTGTCTTTTGGCTTTTCCCGGTTAGGGGTCGCCACAGCAGAACTCCGGTCCGCTAATGATCGGTAGTTGATTTTTACGTGCCGAGTTACCAGCCCTGACGCACAACCTTCAACGAAGGTATGCCCATTCCCGCATGTCTCCACGCAGAAGACGCTCTAGCTGAGAATCGAACCGGACAGTAATACTGTTAAATAAATATACAATATTGCTAAATAAATATGGAGCAAACTAAATTGTAATACTTGCTTTGCAAAAGTCCTAGGGGTAAAAAAAAAAAAAAAAAAACTCAAGTATCCCCTACTTGCAAGCCAAGCCTGGGATTCTGAGCAGCATATTCTAAATGACCAATGCATCTGAACAAATTACCAAGTTATACTCCTGGAGTGCTGTGCTTGGTTTAGCTAAAGACTGTCCAAAACCTTGGATCATACCATTATTATCACTACAATAAAATAAAAACAGGCATCTGTCACATGCATTAAACACTTCCAAAACGTCCATGAAGTGGGCCACTATAAATACTAGGCAAGAATTCAGAAGCTTGAGTGAACTTACATATTATATTGCCATTTAAATTTTGCATACAGGTATGTGACAAATATTCGCAGGGAACGGAGACCCAAATTATCACATGTGGATTTGGCTTTACAGAACAGCAAGAAATAAGATCTGAAGCAAACTGAATTGAAAAGCCAGCCACTGCTTTGAAGGTAAACCATTGCCACACTTGCAACATTCTCCTAGAACAGCATGCCAAACAAGAATTATCTTGGATTAAACCTGGATCTATTCTTACTTCCTGATATTGTGTGAAATGCTGCACATGCCACAAAGATGATCTGAAAAAGTCTCCTTCCGCTCAAATTACAATACAATATCTAGTAAAAAAGTCTCTACAGATCCCACACACTTCCCACTTCTCCCTTAACAGTGAGACTCTGTTTGCTAGAATGCCTTCATTACAGAGCATGGAAAACTGGGAAATTAGACATTCTGGTAGAAAATATCCTATACCGATCTTACACAAGCCTGCTGTGTCTGACACTTCTGCATTGTGCATTTAAGGGAATGCTACCTGCAGCAAAGTATTCTGGTGCCAACCGCAAATGGCATCAATTAGTACCAGTACTCCCCATGACAAGACTGAGAAACATGCTAAACACAGGTAAGTATTGATTTAATATTTGTTACACAGGTATGTAGACTTGTTTCTCAAATATTAGCCATGACCAGACCTCTGAGTAGTATGAAGACTATATCAAAATATGTGGCGACAAATACCCACAGCTCACAAAATAGTTTAAATTTTACAGCACAAAATGCTTTTCTAATACAAATCCCGGTAGCACTCCTTTTCAGAAATGTGCACCTGTATACAGCATGATGGTCATAGTTGTGTCTTTCGGCTTTTCCCAGTTAGGGGTCACCACAGCGGAACTCCGGTCTGCTAATGATTGGCAGTAGATTTTTACATGCCGAGTTGCCGGCCCTGACGCACAACCTTTAACGAAGGTACGCCCATTCTCGCATGTCTCCACACAGAAGACGCTCTAGCTGAGAATCGAACAGGACATCTTACTGTGAGGCGACACAATACCGCAACACCTAATGCATTCAAATTAATACCACTTCCTAGTCATGCTCCAAAGAGGGCGTTTTGCTTTCAGCAGGCCTACCTTATGTGGCACAAATAAATATTTCTCCACATCATTTTTCTCTCCAGCAAAATCTGCACATTGCAACAACCTCAGACATCTCAACCAGTTGGGGACAAATTTCAACAGAATCAGGGACAAGTCCAGGAAAAATCAGGGACACTTAAAATATTAGTGTTATTAACTTGAAACATTGACAGAATCAGAGCATATAAATTAATACACATTTTCTGAAGTAAAAGAAGTTTATAACTCTTAATTATTATAATTATTCATTAAGTGTAATTCACCACCTTTCCTCCAAACGTCACTAGTTTTAGGAGGGATTAAGAGGGACAGAGTTAAAATTTGAGTCAAAATCAGGGACGTCCCTGAAAATCAGGGACAGTGGAGAGGTATGAACAACCTTCGGAAAAGCACTATACTAAGACAGAGAAGGAATAAATGCTAACAGAAGCCAAGCTCAGAGTCATGCTGAGCAACCTTTTCAGGAAACGGCAAAGGGAGATCTATAGAACACACTCACATGGACACCCCTACAGCACCTCACTTGCTCTTCTAGCCTGCATTGAATTCAGCTGCTACCTGTATCAAGTCATTCACTTGGCACAACTAGCACGTTCAATAGTACAGCTGCCTTCAAAGGGAAAAAAAGTGCTCCAACAAAGTAAAGTATTGTAGAAATTTAAACAACGGCAGGATTAGGACCTTAGCTGTCTTCACTACTGGCATTGCTGTTTTCTTAAAACATGTGATTCGTTTAAATATTTTCTTTCAGACTAGGCATGTTTAACAGTGTCATCCTGTATACATTTAAGCCAATGTCTTACTGCATACCCCAGATTTGTTAGCCTACGCTAATCATATGACTCATCCTACCACAGCCAGATAGCAACTTATCTAACATGGTAGTTCCCATGAATCATTAAGGGTATAAAGTAAAAATAGTGTGCCCAAGCCGACAGAGTATAGGGAAGTGAATGCTGGTAAGTGGGAAAACAAAATATGGGATGTGAAACTGTCACTGTTGATCTTAAGATCTGAAAAATGTAAAAGTACAAAGGTTAGAGACAGAGTCATTATCACAAAAAAAAAAAAAAAACAAACCTCTAAATGCCCTTAAAATGAATTGGGTTGGGACATTAACAACTCAAGCAATAGCTGTGATACTTCTGTTAGTATATGAACGAGCTCACTGCCAGCTTCAGCACCGCCACACAATATAGCAGAAGTGTTGTGCACTTTTCTTGTGAGGTTATCAGCCAAAACAGATTAAGGTATTCTTCAGGTCATCTGAAAGTACCAATTATGGCATTGTGCATCTAATTTACCATAAAGGAAAACCTTACCCATTATCTGTGATCATTTATCTCTAGACTATAATTACAGGACGTGTTATTACCGGATTTTAACAGTAAAACAGGACTGTACAGACATAACTTTTACAGGAATTTTCACCATCAACTATTCATTTCTTTAGCTACTTTGACATCCAACTGGTACGGCTGACCACAATGTCGTAGACACTATGATGATGTCAAACAGGTTGCATACAAGTAAAAAAAAAAAGGCAATCCAGCAAAAGGAAAAATAATTTAGTTTGTAAAATGGAAAGTAATGACCAGAGTGCCCAGTTAGCTCCACAATGATGAGAGACTGACACATGAAGTTTCCCTTGGGGGTCGTTTCCACCCATTCATCTTCACTGCAGCACTCCAGGCATGTAGCCTGTGCAGAATACCTTTACGGCCTTGCTTCTAACAACCTCATATTTTGAACATTAACTCCAGACCATTATATATTAGCTGGGACAGCCATGCAAATGCAATATGTACCACAAAAGTATACTTTTTCAAAATATTTTAAATTTTTGTGCAACAAAATGTGAGAATTAAAAAAAAAAAAATATATATATATATATATATATATATATATATATATATATATATATATATATCACACACACATACACAGACACACACACACTATATATATATATATATATATATATATATATATATATATATATATATATATATATATACATATATACATATATATATATATAAATATAAATATGTTGCATATTAATACAAAGTGTCAAATAACAAAAATAAAATATTGGGAAAAGTAAAATAAGATCGCAAAACAGGAAGGGTTAAACATTTTTCTACTCCGATATCATGAAGCAAGAAAAGTATGAAGCCCCCAGACCCACCTTGCAACACGGCACATGGTCTTAGATGGAAAAATACTTATTACTTATGAACTGCTAACTAGATCGGACACTCTTTGGTCAGCTCCATAAGCATGCATATAAGATTTAGTACAGAAATTAATTCTGTAAAGAACATGGGCTAAACAGTTATTCTCTTGGCTGACAGCTTTCCATTTTTGTGAGGCAAGAGTTCTCTAAAGCAGGCCTAAGGCTGCAAAACTCTGGGTGTCACATTTGCAAATCTAAGTTGTACCTGATCCTTGACTTGCCCAACCAGTACAACTGCATTAAACGTACCAGTCTCCCAGGAGACATAGCTTGGCTTGTTGAACCTTTTGATTTTGGTAGCTTATTTCAACAATGCGTGTCACAATCTCAGTTAAACTAGTCCCTCAGACTGGGAAAAATGTATAAAAATACGATTTGAACACCCTTTGCACAATGTTTTGCAAAGCCACTGCATCTGATAACCACCATCTCCCTTAGCCCCTCCCTAAAATGCAGGGACTTAAACATCTGTATTTTAAAAGAATAACCCGACTCTAGCCACTAATACATTTCTAGGTGCAATTCCTTCAAAAATAAATATACACCATTATTGTCACTTGGAATTTTTGGTGTTTATGAAGCAAGTCTTTCACATCTCTGCTGGGCTCCTGCACGGACTATCATAACACTTTTTGAATTTCCTCCCAAGAGCCTGAAACACATTTGTTTCTGCATAACTTGCTTAGCTTTTGTTCCTGTATTCATTTACTGTAAAATTCCTGAGCAGACTGCTGCTTCCAATGGCTACTATTACCTGTCATTGACGGAATGCCATCTTAGCCTACCTATCTGCCCAAGGGCATTTATAAGCCTAGCCAGAGTGTGTTGGCTTTCGCCACCCCCTTAGATTAGTTCCCTGTGCCTCTGTCCAGCAGAGCCACTGGATTGATCCCTGGGGTAAATTTTCTGTTTCCCATCCACCTGTCAAGGTTTCTCTTGAAGAGTGCTAGTGAGGGGCTCTGCCGGATGTATACTGGAATCTTGTTCCAAAGCATGGGGAGTCCCTAAGTCAGGAATCTATCCCTCCAGCACATCCTATTTATCATGGTCATAAGTTTTATATCCCTAGAGAGAGTGTGTGGCTCTCCGGGATCATTATTTTTTTTAGGTGGAGCATATCCATCAATTCTGGGTTGGACATGGCCTTGTATGTCAAGCAGAGATCACCTGAGTAAGCAGTATGCAACCGAGTACAGCTAGAGTTTCTTTAGTCGGGCTGCATAAGTCATCTGTTTGAGGCCAGTAATCCTCTTGGTAAGGTACTTTTGTGGTCTTTCCAGCTGTTGCAGGGGTCTTCCAAGGTACATCCCAAATGGGGCATAGTATTCTATAATGGGTCTAATAAGTGATGAGTAGAGAGGCACAAATAACCTCCTTTGTTCCGGATGCGAACCCTTTTGAGATTAGGTGGGCCACGTAGAAGGATTTTCTAACCACCTTGGCAATATGATTATCAAAGGAGAGATTGCTATCTGCTTGGGTCCCCAGATCCCTTATTACTTTTTCTATATTTAGGGGACTACCACCTATGTGGTAGTTCACAGGTACTTTGATTTTTTCAAAGGGGATGACTATGCACTTTTTGGCATTCAGCTTGAGGCCACGATTTTGACACCAGGTATCCGTCTCAGTGAGACCCTTCTGGAGGGTGTCTGTATCAGCCAGAAAATCAATTATGGCCCCTAGTTTGCAGTCTGCGAACTTGGTCAGCCAAAGTCCTCCTATGCTTGCCTGTACCTCTGAGAAGTATATACTGAACAGAAGGGGTCCTAGGACTGCGCCTTGGGAGGCGCCAATGTCTCTGTTACTGAGTTCCATGATGATGTGCTCCATAGCCTTAGTTCCCGGGGTCCGTTGTGGCGCCACCTTTGTGGAGTAGGATAACTGTTGCTGTGCACCATTCTGTGGGTACGTAGCCTGTAGAGAAGCTGCGTTTGAACTGTGTGTTTAGGTGAGGGGTTAGTTCACTTTGGAGCTCTTGTAAGACACAGCCTGGGACACCTTCCGGTCCCACTGAGATTGTTTTTGGCTTTGGATAGTTGGATAGGGCTGTTTTAACCTGTGTGTCGGTGACTGCCAGGGCCTTTCCCTCTCAAGTCTCTTCAAAACTGTTCACTTGTTTTACAGGTATGTAGGCCCCTTTTAGTCACAGCCTGTTCTATTTACTTTAACATGAAATAAAAAATTCATTAGTGTAGATCAGTGCAAAATAATTTACTTTGCACTATGGAGATAACATGTAGCTGATCTTCCTCCCCCACCCTCAACAAGAAGCAAGTTAACAGATTTTACAAAATTACAATACATCCATCACAAAGGTCTTTCTTTGCATTAATTTATGTATCATTTATGAAAAACTAACTATGCGGGTTTCCTTTGCATCTCTGAGTTTCCCCACATTTAAACTACTGAATATTTACAAATTTAATTTTCAGTAGCATTTAAGTTTTTTCCATATTGTACAGATTTAAGAGATGCAGCTTTTCTGAACTTTCCAATTAGATGGCTTTACATGTGTGCTTAAAACCAAGTTGTAATTATTTTTGTTACTATACAATGCAAATACCGATTTTACAAAATAAAAAACAATCCTCTAGTACTTTTTATTTGCAAATATGTATCAAATCCCAAAAATGCTTTCTAAAAATACAGGCAAGACGGTTACAACAGAGAAACACAATCTCAGCCAATAGCAAGATACAATAATATCCAGTTAACTGACAACAATACTTTAACAATTAAGTAGACATGCAACACATAGGTAGAATGTACACTTCTGGTACAAGGCACCATTTCATTTAGTGCTATGATTTACTGTATGCCCATATACTGGGAAATATAAAATAACGGGGAAGACTTATCGCTATAGATGTTTCAGGTATAAGAACCAAGCTATGCTTTGTTGTTATGCCGTGGTTTGTGTACAAGTCACATGATTCAGGGAATAGAGCAAGAAAGTGAATACAAGGTTTAACATACACAAATTCCAGAATGGGAAATACATAATGCATCATCTGTAGACAAATCTGACAAAGCATGGGGCCTAACTCAATGAAACTCTTCTAAAGACATACAACATGCAAGTGATGAATCAGTAACATTCATATTGCACGTAACAGATGTGCAACTCAGTCAAGCGGGGCTTAACAAACAATATAAATATATCTCATGTGCATGAAAAATTATCTTGTGTTTCGATTCCTCACAATTATGTCCCTACAACAAAAGTACAACTAACACAAGAATCATTGATGTAACACCAAGAACAGTTAGACAAAAGAAACAAAAAAGTAGGAGCGATTTGAGAAAAGTCAGAGCGATTTGAGAAAGACAACGGGGGAAAAAACAAAACTTTCTTATACTCTCTAATTTTATACACGCAGCACATTCAGAATAAGAACCAGTAAACAGGCTGCTGGTACTGTTCCATTCAAGGCTCAAAGGAAAGACTTGGGAGATCAGACTGGTGATGCTTTTAGGTTGGAATGTGCATGCTGATTACAAGGGAACAGAAATATTACACTTGGAGAAATTTTGATGCCAGCTCTGTAGAGGAAATGCAATACATCATAATAAAAGGTAGCAGTAAAAATAAAATTCAGAGCAAAAGATACACAAACGGAAATATCAAATATAAAAGAAACAGCATACAAATTAAAAGCAACAAATAAAGTACAGCATTCCCTCCCAACTGGTCATAGGAACATATAGATCCTACAGACAGCATATTATTTACATTCTGACATGGTCAGATATAGAGTCCCTGAAATAAAACCCACAGATCCAAGTGAATAAAGCTTTAACTGGCGATACTAACAACCTTTTCAAGAACAATGAAAATCAGACAGCAAGAAAAAGGTAGGCCTTCCGTTTACTTCAATGGGTTTCCCACTATGTGCAAGCCAAATGCATCATGACTAGATTACATGACCCCCCCCATGCAGAGATACATAATACAGAGATCATAGCAAACTGATATCGCTGGACATGCACACTGCTATGCTGGCATGTCTGGTGGGTTTAGCTAGTTCTCTGCCTTCTGTGTTCTGAACTTCTTGGTGTTGCTCAGAGGTGAAGATATGCAAGCTACAGGTATAAATCACTGACATATTCAAGTCAGGCAAATGCACAAGATGCGTGTTCACAGTGAGAAACACACCAGCTGGAGGTGTTCCTAATGGCGATCATGTGAGTTAGCATGCAGCCATGCCTGTATCAGGTGCAACACTTCAATCCCAAATTCTCAAACATCAAATCGCTCCTACAATTGTTATACCAGCTCAGTGGGTAACATACCTCTCAAATGTACAAATTTTTTGCAGAATGTCCAGATTTTTGTCTCATATGTTTGGTCTCTCTCAATAAAATTGTGGTTTTCTGGCAAATCATTGGCAATTCATTGAGGACTGAAGCCAGAAAATAATTACATTGATGTTCAGACTTCATACCACTCAGAAAATCCATGCCAATGCAAAACCTGTTATTCTATGAATATTCTAAGTTTCTAAGAACAATATTTAAAAATTGTCCCTATTTTTGGGCCTTTGGCCCCCTATTATTTAAGGCTTTGTCCAGATTTCCTGCTCTAAGAGGTGGAGAAGTATGGTAACATTAGCTCAGAGGGTTAAATGCCTTCCAAATTAACTACAGGAAAAGTGCAGGTGCAGCTGACCTTGAAACAAGAACTAAAACAGCTATACTGTCTGGGTCTGGCTTTAACTAGGTAGATACCTGAAATGTGGTAACAGATGGCAGAACGGAAGACATTCAGACAAAAAAAAAAAAACTTTTCAGCATAGAAGTACCAGATCAGCCATCTAACAATGACAGCAGCACACACATCCATAACTGTAGACCAATGTGACATTTAAGAAGCCGTGTAGTAGCAAACAGACCCACTATGACCAGACCAGGTCCATTTCATGATAAAAGGTGTAAAAGCACTTTATGACTGTGCTAGACAGACCATGAAAGAAAAACAAATAATGAAAAAATACTCCAATAGCCTAAATAAGTTAAATAAGTTAAATATCACAAGACTTATCTCTGCTAATTAATCACCAGCAGGAAACGAAATGACTGCTTTACTTTTTAACCTGGTTAATTTGTTACCTGGATAAGACAACCAATTATTGTGGAACATTTACAGCCTCAATCCAGATTACAAGGTAAACAAAAAAACACACACACTCTAACACTTTCCAGTAAACAATTATGCTAAACAGCACATAGTATAAAAAATATGCTATGGACAAGCTGATGCAAAGATAGCATGCAAATTCACCATAAACAGTTATCATGGTAAGGTCTTAACCATGGACTATGGCATTGTGCCAGGCCTACCCCCCCAATCTTCCGTGGACTTACTCTGCCAGGGCTGGAGCTGATCAGCATCATTAGGGACTCCTGGGACCAAACTTTCATCCATGCTGCCACTGGGGTTGTAATGACTTACGCTCATTTCCCCCTCTCCCTATGTCTCCACATTATGTCGAAGGGCTACTCCTCTCTATGGACAACACTTCTCCACTGTGAACACCAATAAGAATACCTTCTCCACTGGGAGGAGCATGCTCAACCCTCCCTGACGGCTATCTGAAACTGGATCACCAGTTGAGTCCTCTTGATTAAGCCAAAATCTACTACGCCAAAAACAAGCCAAATAATCCAATATATCATATTTCCTCCTCTAAATGGAGTATGCTTCCCGACTCTTAAATCTTATGCAGACATTCTCATCTACAAAAAGTTAAGAAAACAAACAAACAAAAAAACCTTTGCCTTCTCGTGTTAGTGCAATGCAAGCTGTCTGCCTAGATGGGCCAGGCTGCATGGATCTGCAGTTATTTTGCCCCTTGATGGGACAAATGCTCCTGGGCCGGAATCATGCCCTCCTACTGAAATTCCTGTCCTTCTCCAACCAATATCTCTACCCAAGTTTTAGACTTCACCTTATCATCTTAAAGGATTCACCTTATCACCTTAAAGGATTCACCTTATCACCTTAAAGGATTCTACTACTAACGGCTACTGCGCTTTTTCAAAGATTGCACTATAAGACTAGCAATATAGGAAATCTTAAATGAAATCTTGGCTCATAGCAAGGGAGAAACACCAAGTACTGCTAAAATTAAATTTGGTAAAATAACTGCTGGAAGACATACGTTCTCATTAAAATCAAGATACGGATGCATTCTTAATCTTTGAAGACTTTCTTGATGCAGTAAATACTGAATAACAGAAACGCGTTAGTGCACACAAGTCCAAAATACAAACGGCTCATTTGGGATCTAGTTATACAAGGCCATTATGGCATTACTCTTTAAAAGGGTGGCGTATTAGTAACACTACATAAAAACAGTAAAACTAATTATGCAGCAATATACATGACAGATGGACTGATGAAAACACCACACTGAAGTTTTATCATGAAGTTAGAAGTCCCACAAATCCATAAGCAGGATTAAATTTGACCAAAGGTTGAGAGTTTGTCATCAACAAACATTAACATTCTGCAAAACTGGTCACCTGGGAAGCTTCACTACTAAACTGAAAAAGGGTGTCCACCAGTTTCTAGAAAGATGCAACCCCAGTACAGAGTATGGCTTTAAGATTAATGTACATCAGACATACACCCATGATGTACAGGAGTCACTTGGTTTTACCAGGTTATCTGGTTCAGACATACACCCGTGATGTACGCGAGTCACTTGGTTTTATCAGGTTATCTGATTCAGACATACACCCGTGATGTACATGAGTCACGCCACTTGGTTTTACCAGGTTATCTGGTTCTGACAAACATTTCTAAGGTCACAGCTTTAAAACAAAAGTAATGAGAAGTGTCAGTTAATGTTAACTATTTGGATGCTTCAGTTATGAATTCTGCTCTATAACCATTTGGAAGTGAGAGAGAAAACTAGCAAAAACGGGGACTGGAATAACATAGGTGATGATCCTCAGACTGGAAGAAGAAAGAAAACTTTGCAGAGAAAATGGAATTACTACCAGGAATGGAATTACTACCAGGAATATTTCTAGTATGTGTCTATTTAAAAAAGATAAACTTTACCTGTTCCAAGCCTCTAAGAACAGTCTCAAAAGGAATATGGCATAAAGGAGAATAAGCCGATGGTACTGCAGGGTGGTTGTGTGTAAATCCATTCTGCATGACATCAGGCACATAGATAAGAAGTTACTGGGGAAAGGAACAAAGAAGAAGGTCTATGCACCTAGCGAGTGGCATGTTGTAAAAGAGCGGAATAACAAATGCAAAGAGTCACACAGCTGATGGAGTGTCAAACACCTGCACTTTACCAGTTCTACTTATTAAAGATATATTCTAAAAAATAATCACATTACATAGTTACAGACAAGTAAATGCACAAGAGCCTGCATTAATGAAACACATGAGACATTACTCAGTATAAAGGAACCATTTAATACAGGACTAGAGCACACACAGAGGGGTTAGACTTCTGATGACATGGCAGAAAAATATTCCTGCTGCCTTTAATATGTCTGTATTACCCAAATGACACAAGGAAAGAAAACAATGTTTTACTGCAGAAAACAATACAAGAGGACACATTCTGAAAGGAAGTGCAAAAAGAGGAAGGTGCAAGCATTTCTTTGTACATCGATTGTTGAATGCATCTATAAATAAGCCAATTACTTATTTGTAAGGAGTTTAACTGCTGACCAAAGGAATTCCTCTACAAATCTTTTAAAAGGTGCAACAGAACTACAGATCAGCAGAAATGAATGAAGTTTAAAAGAAAAAAAAAGGCAGAACTGCTGTCTAGAATGTCTTACAAAGATTAAGTTTGTTTTATGAAATGATGATGTCAAAACCTGCACGGAACAGGATCAATGCCTCAAAACAAAGTCCTGCACTGCCCCCTAAAGTCTCCCATCGACCAACATTAAATCAGGTTTCACTGTCCCAAAAAGTTGCCGCTAGCCTCACTTGACACAGTGATGCTGTCACACCATGAAATAAAAAATGCTGCTGTAGTTTCAGGAATTTGAAAAACTTTTTGATGGGACCCTTGTGCCTTGCAAATTTGCGATGTACACAAAAATGAATATGTATGCAATGTCAACCATGCTTAGTCAGACCTGGCGAAGAAAGCCAGCAGAGATCTGGCACATAGACAAATGCTGCTGTGTATAACTGTAGATGAAACAGAACCTGTCAAAGCCTACAAAATACCAAAAACGAAAAGAGAGATGGTGGGCAAGAGCTCAGAAGGTAAGTGAATGCCACAGATGATGTCATCTCATCCACTGCATGTGCAGTTACTGTGTGTCAATAATGTTAAAACAGGAAAAACCTGGCTCTGTCTTCATGGACTTCCTTGTGCATCACTTGCTTTATCAAAGCTGAATTTGGTAAAGACAAAAGATTCTTCAAATGTGCTTGCTGGCAGAGTGTAACTAATGCACTACAACTTAAACTGGATCCAGAAAGAAGGCAAAATAATCAACATACTACAATTTAATAAAAAAAGCAAAACATCTGAATCAAAAAATGAAGTAAATTCCATCGGCATTCTTAAGTCAGCACCAAAATGTTCCTTTTAACTTTTTATATTATTAAAACAGTCCTGTTTGCCCTCATGCACTCTCCACACAAGCGATTACAAAAGCAGACCGTACGTACTCTGTCTGCATCGCTGTTATAAACATTACAGGGCACAACCGTACGTACTCTGTCTGCATTGCTGTTATAAACATTACAGGGCACAACCGTACGTACTCTGTCTGCATTGCTGTTATAAACATTACAGGGCACAACCGTACGTACTCTGTCTGCATTGCTGTTATAAACATTACAGGGCACACTCTTACACTTGTAATTTCACACCTCTAAGTTCAATACCGCAAATACTCCATACGCAAACAAAAAATGTCTACAAAACCAGAAAATGTGTAAACATGGCTACTTTATAACAATCAGAAAGACATAAAAATGTTAATTCATTCTGAATATTAAAACCATCAATCAGATGTTGCATACAACAATCAGATGTTGCATACAACAATCAGATGTTGCATACAACAATCAGATGTTGCATACAACAATCAGATGTTGCATATAACCAACCAGTCTGCATGGCACATACATCAGTAATGATAATGAATCCACCAAGAAAACAGCACAGAACTGCTCAGGTGTACCTATATTGTGCACCACCACAGCTCACAACCATCATGTATCTGCACAAAACATAAATTATAAGCATTGAATCCACCAAGAAAACAGCACAGAACTGCTCAGGTGTACCTATATTGTGCATCACCACAGCTCACAACTATCATGTATCTGCACAAAACAAAAATTATAAGCATTGCACAAAAGTTGCTCATGCAAATCAACTGAGCAAACTTGTGAATGTAGTGCATGCTCAAACATATCACACACAGCACAACACATTTTGCACCCAGTTCTGAATATATGCTTTGTACACGTATAATCATCATTTCTAAGGCTTAAAAGGTGTACTCAGACACACATCCTGCACATTCAGTTTAGCAGTCAACTACAGCAATGTCTACAAAACAGAAAGAGGACAAGCTAGAGAGTCACCAGCCATCCACAAATGCCACAGGTGCTGAAAGAATGTACTGCAAATGCACAAAACAGTTTCACTTAACTTCACATATCAGATGCAAGTGCCCCCAGTACTTGCATGTGAATTTTCACATGTAAAAATAAAAATCGAATGTGTTGGGGACAGCTCATGTAGCTGACACAGTCACTTAGCTAACCATATGCCATTAGATGTACCTGTAACTGCCTGCACAAAGGTAATCACATTTTTATAATCTTACAACTGCATGTTGCCTTAACAGGACTATCTTCTCAACTACCTACAAGCACGGAGGAAAAGCAGCAAAGCCTGTGTTTGCTGTAGAATGTTAAAATGCTTTAAAAGAGTAAGATTCTCCCCATTTTCAGCACACAGTTAAAGATGATACCCTAATCCACAAACAATTGTTAGGACACTTTTTTTCTGATAAGCAGAAAGTTGTACTCCCCCATACATACAAATCTCAGTTAATAAAGATTACTAACCCAAAATAAATAACATCCTATGTTACTTAATAAAGTTATGCCCTCGCAGTAAAACTGCTTCTTTACATAATTGATTTAGAAGCATCACCTGGGTAAGTACTTCGCTCAGAGTTGCACACGGAGTCCCATCTCCAGGCTATTAATACCTTCCTCACCATTAATACACTCATTTTGTACTGAATGATAAAAACAAGCGATTCATTATACACAGCTCAAAATAATGAGGCACAACTTTATGCAAGACAATCCTGCAAAATCATCTACCCTTTCCATTAAATGCAAGCGATGGAATATAAAAAACTAATGAATTTAAGATATGCTTAGAGGCACCACACATCTGTTCTGCTGAACTGTCTTTCAGAGATATTTGTCATTGCTTTCTCTGTTCTTCTTGCTGATTTGGTTAGTTTAAACTTGATTATAATACAGACAGCTTTTCCAAGAATTTCAGCATAAAATGAACAGGTGCACAAAAAAGATAATTGCCATTTTTCTATAAATTATGCAGAGCATCAGTCTGCATTTCACTCTATAGCTGTTAAGTGGCTGTTCATTACATTCTGAATGGAAAAAAAATGAAAAACAATACCGCATTTTGCAGTAGAGACAGGCTAGCAATAAGATACCTTTCTTCACTACTTTATTACAGTAAAGCAAGAAGGTCACACAAAATAAGTGCATGTCATCACCAGGTAATTCTGAAACACGAGCACAGAAGTGAATGAAACAAAGGTTTCATGATTACTTTCCTGAATAAGCGGGACTGAAATGGGGAACCAAATCTATATCCAAAGGTGCACAATATCAAATGAACTTCCAAGCAGATGCCAGAAATCTGCAAAGTCTTTCCCTACAGACAGAATGTGTAAGGAGTTAAAAATTCTGCACCAAACAATATTCTGCCTTTAATATACAGTAGAATAATTATTAAAAATATGCTTAACAGCACTACCCAATCTCAGTGATTATGACATATACTCCAATTGAAACTGCAAGAAAGTTTTAAGAGTATACGTACAATTATTAAAAAGTGAAAAAAATGTTATAGAAAAAATAAATCAATAGGGGGTATTGCGGAGATTCGTGTGTCAACTTCCAAGCAAGTCAACACTTTTACTGTACTAAAATGTCAGTGCTAATGCTATAAACATTGGACAAATACTCCCTAATAATATTTCAAGTGGAAATATGTGACAGGAATTCAAGTGTGCTAGTTTTAAGAATACACAGCTACTGAAAAATTCTATTACCAACACATAATTGATCTTTATAGACAAAAACTGCGTCTTATTAGCAAGAGTGAAATAACAGAAAACGACTTCAAAGGAGTGCCTTTCTTAAGGTTCTTTCTCCCACACAGCTACTAATCATGCTCGATTCACATATAAATTAATGCATGCATACGTACCTCCCCGTAAGACTGTCATCTTTTTATTAGATCAGGCTAAGGTTCTCAGTCAGCTCTCAGTGCAAATGAACACGAACCTACTACATGAGAGAGTGTAGCTAGGAGACTATTAAACACTACTGAGCGAGTGGGTACAAACCCTAGTTAACAAGGCCGTAACACATACAACTGTGTTGAGGAACATAACAAAACATACGATGTGCAGGAATGTATAAGGGCTGCCTTAGCCATGACTAGTGCACTATTATACCAGGCTGGAAAAGGCTGTTTCCAGAACAGCCGGAAAAGCAGAAGCGCTGTCTCAAGGGCAGCTAGCTCTCTAATGACAGTTTGAAAGGTCCAGAGCTGGGTTACATATCACTTCAGGACCCATTAGCCAAACCTGGAAATCACTTTAGAAAACGAAACGAAGGCGGCGAAATCAAATACATTCGAAGTCGCCAAATCACACATCAGGAATGTAGTTATAAGTTTAAAAATTGAAAACTCTGGCGCAGTAAAAAACTGGTTTAAATATCCAGTAAATCCAAGGGAAGACACGTTTCCAGCAGTGCTCATGTTCTCAAAACTGACAGCTTCAGAAATACAGCAATGGTCCCAAACCTGCTACAAACATGAAGGGGCAGCAACACAGATGTGTCTGCACACTGATGCCCCTACCCACCATGACCTGTTCAGCCAGCAGCATGCATACAGCATGACTGCTGCAGTAGCCAGGCATGGATGTAATGTGCCTATGTTAGTCTTTACCCACCAACCTCAAAGGTTTTGAGTGTCCTGACCTCCAATATTGTCATTAGTCATAGACAGTATTTCTGTAGCTGCATTTTATTACAAAGCAAAATTTTATGTCTGCTAAATATTAACTACTCTGGCCCCAAAGAGTGCTGCAACTGTACCTACCCTTCCCATTCCCTCGGTTTAATTGTGCTTCTACTCACAAAAAAAAAAACAGATGATCTATTCTGCAGCTTTTCTCAAAGAACTCCAAGAACGATTCAGATGTCAACACAGTAAACCATTTTGACACAATGCAGCAGCTTTTACATTTCCACTAGGAGTGCTGGATGTCAGGACGGGCTTAGAATTTAAGGCAGTCCAAAGTGATCCAACTAGAAATTCCTCTTTCCATTCCTTCTCAGCCCTGGCAGTAATCTGAGCAAAACGTAAAGAACAGAGGGAAATAACGAGATGGAATATGTATTTGACTTTGTTTATGTGGGGAGGGGGTGTTGTCATTAGCTTACTCGACTCCGAAGTACCAAAAACAATGCGAACATTATAGAACTTTGCTTACCTTGCACAAGTCACTCTCCGTACAAAACTGGTGTTGGCAGCGATAGAGTCGACGAGCGATTCCTTCCAGCCCCGGCAAAAAAAAAAAATCGGGATTTGAAACGCCGGTAATCAGTCTGAAATATATAGGAATAAAGAGCGCTTCTCCGCTCTCAAACGGCCCCAGCTCCGAGCTGCACGATCCTCACTGCTGCTAAACCGGCTCGAGATTCAGCCCCTTGGCACGCACCCCCAGCGCCCGCTTCCGCTCGATCAGTACTTGTAACTTGTTCTAACAAACAGCATTCCAGTTCTACAAGCGTTTGTCTGAAAGGAGCCAAAACACAATGTTAAATAGCGACCGTGAACGTCACGCATGTGGGCTGCTCCGCAAGGGCTTGTGCAGGAGTCAGGGGAGGAGGAGCGCGCATGGGCAACGTCACGCGAGAGGGCTGGCCTGCAAATGCTTGTGCAGGAGAGAAAAAGGGGCTCTCATAGAATCCTGAAGGAGGAGGTGGAGGCAGGCTGTTTACGTATTATTCAGAATAACTTTTTTTGCATGCTTAACAATGCTGCTCTGTTTGAATACGTGAAACAGATGATTTCCTTTCAAGGGTGAAACTTTTTGCTCACACGTTCCTCCTTTTCCCCTACCATCTCTCAGGAATATCATGACTTTGAGTGTGCTGTATGTCTGCATTCTGCAACAGCATACCAACAAGAAGTATCCGATTATGCATGTACATCACAACCTCTTAGTCTAAGAAATCTGGACAAAACCCGACTTAATGACGCGACAAAAGCTCAGAACTAGGGACAGATTTTAAATGTTGCTTTTACAAATTTTAACGGTAACTAGAATGACACGGTTTGTGTTAAAATGCAATTTCTAAATGATATCAAGTTCAAAACTCAAATGCATGTCATTATTTAGTGATTTAATTCCTCAACTCATCCCAGTGATTTGTCAGAAAACCAGACGTTTTCTAAGAAACAGACCGAAATTTTGAGGCACAAATATGGACATCCTGCAAAAATCTGGAGAGTTGAGCGGTATGTGACGATGCATCCTTGAATGAAATTATTTAAATGAAACTTGTCCACAAAAGAGACCTCTTCATTCTGTTTTTTTTATATAGAATATACCGTACTTTGTATGAGCCATGTTTTACAGTCGGTATAGTATAGTGCATTAAAAAACGAGTTTATTCTCGTCCTTCTATGCTATTTACGATTGCATTCAACGAACTTAAAACTTTTTTATTGTAATCCCTGCTGTCTATCGTTCCATTCAAAATGTCTGAACATTGTTTTTTGCCATTTATGTTACCTATGCCGCTGAATTAACTTTATAATCTCTGTGTTACCGGAAAAGGGCCATTGCACCTTTGCACTTACTGGGTTAGAAATTAATAAATATAAACATAATTAAAATATTTTAGATGTATATATATGTATATAATTATATATGTGTGAATGGATGGCAGTGGCAGATCTGTTGACAAAGGGTGAATGGACACGGTATGAAACTAGGGTTACCACCTGTCCCACTTTGCGAGGGACAGTCCCTCTTTGCGCAGTTGTGTCCTGACAAAAAATTGTAAAAATGGCAAATGTCCTGAGATTTTAGAACATTATTTCCTATATTTTATGTAATAGTTGCATAAAACAGTTATTCTCTATCTAAAATACCTAAATGTTATAAGAAACAGAATAAGCAACTAAAATGCTACAAGAATAAGCTTTTATTTAGGCAAAAAAGTTAAGTTCTAACCTTTGTACTGACCGCGGGTATGTGTCGGCTTGTAAAATCTGATGTTTGTAGCAAAAATGTCCCACTTTGGCTATTTGAAAAGGTGGCAACCCTATATGAAACTTAAAAGAATTAGTTTCCTATTTCTCAGATGCACTGCTGATTAGAGTAGTGTTTGCTTGTTAGAATTTGAAGCTATTTGTGCTGTCTTTGTTAAAGATTACTGTAATCACACACAGAATGATTACTTAGTGTTAATACAGCTTTTCTCCCTAGTTTTCCCTCTAATGGAAAATACCCAGTTCTGGCCAACCTGGATGACCAAGTATAGTCAATAAATAGAATGTGAAGTTCTCATGTAGAGGATCAAAAAGGTATTCAAATATCATGCTCCAAATAACATGCAGATTTTCTGAATGCTGGAATGTCAGTTAAAAAGATAGGCAATATTGTACCGTTTGTAAAAGATAAGAGCAGTCAAGTGTGATTTTAAATGCACTTACTTTGTCATCAAACAGATTTGTCTCCTCAGATGGATGTGTACCACGATAACTGTTGTACTGACCTGTGCTAATTGTAAATCCATCCATTGTTGTTTTTGGCCATGTTGGTGTTTTACAGATATATTGCAGAAGCATGCATTCTGCCTAGATAGACCCATGCAAAGTGTACCATTTGTGAAAGGTTGTTCTGAGTAAACATCAGACATGGATGTCTGCCTATATGCAATGCACAGTATAGCATGAATCTACAGCTATCAAATCAGATAAGCTGTGTATAGTTTGTGAAGATACCTATCAAAATGCGATGCTAGGAAAATAATTAGAAACTCATTCCCCGATGGTTAAGGGGGGCAAACAAACCCACATGCAGTTATAAACTCATTTTATGGAGGTACACTGTCTACCTTCTTCTCTACTATCCTCCTGAGCAAGTACATAGCACACCTCTATTTGTGTAGCGGGTGTCTCCTCTCCATCTTCTACACCCAAAATGTTAAGAAAGGCAGCATTTGGTGCAGACTTTTTGTGTAGCATCAAAGACTGGAGGTTGTAGACAAAGTAAACATCAGTTTGAATTAACTACAAAATTCAGACATTCATTTATTCATATCATTCAGGTGCCAAGATTTAAAGGGCTTTGCCATTTGCTCAGTTATTATGTATCAGAAACTCAGATGAGTGCTGTTAGGTTTGTTGGTATTGATGTATAAATATGGGAAAACACTGAGGATGATCAGAAATATGGGACAAATAAATAAAATTCATGTGAACTGTTCTATAACACTGTGCTATAACACATGTAAGCTTATAATCCACGTCATATTGTAACCTTGATTGTTTATGGAGCTTTTCTCCCCAGGACTCCATTGAAAACGGGTTCACTTTGGCCCAATGGACTATCCTGGTAAACCAATTGCAAATAAATAAAATAAAAATAATAAATAACTGCAGAGAAAGCTAGTGAAATTAAGGGGGTCTGGAGAGGGGAGAGGCACTTTGTAATATGCTTGATATTTTGTCAGCACTGAGAATATTGGAGACAGGATTGTAGCTCAGCAGGGTGCTACTTTAACATGGGTCATTGGATCTTATGATTAACAGGGTGCTATCCACTTCACCATATCAGGGTGCCATCATGCACTGCTCCATAATGGGTCCAGTATGAATAATTAAAATGGGATTATTCAAATCCAAAACATCTAAAAGTTGGATGCTGCTAATCAAAACAGTGACACTCCCAATGGCAGAAATAGAGAGCAAGACCACCCCAAAAATATATTAATATATGTTTGTGTGTGTGTGTGTGTGTGTGTGTGTGTATATATATATATATATATATATATATATATATATATATATACATATTCCCACTAGAATCTTGTTTTCTTGTTTTTAATAAGAATGCAAGATGATCTTTAACACAGACCATAAATTAGTATTTATGACAACAGTTTATTTGAGCACGTCATATGCTGTTATTCCTGTACAACTGGCTTTCCCTATTTTTTGATATACATATATATGTGTGTGTGTGTGTGTGTGTGTGTATGTATATATATATATATATATATATATATATATATATACACACACACACACACACACACACACACACACACACACGCACGCATTAAGGCACTAGTTGATGTACATATGCTATATGTAAAAACTAATAACCAAAGGTATAGTGCAACAATGAAGGAAGCTGGTGCTTGTAAATGAATGAACATGAAGAAGCGTGTATATTAGAATTTAATAGTACTGAGCCCTTCCGTCTGTGCCTGAGACCTCATCAGAGATGAAAATGCTCAATACTAATAAATTCTAATATATTTCTTCATGTTCATTGATTTATTTACAAACACCAGCTTCCTTCATTGATATGCTATAACTTTGGTTTTGTGTGGGTGTGTGTGTGTGTGTGTATATATATATATATATATATATATATATATATATATATATATATATAGCTAGCATCCGGACACATGCTCGATTAGCATATGTCCGAATCACAAAACACCGAACAGATATACATGAAAGCGTTTAACATCAACAAACGCTTATGTGCATGTGTGCCTGTCGCACTACAGTGTGGGTAAGGGAGAATTCCCTTTTCCCCACTGTAGTGTGAACTTGGAGTGAGAATATTAAAGTAGGGGGGTGAAGGGGGGCAAAGCCCCCCCTGCAGAAACGTAGATTTTTTTTTTTAACTACACATACACGGAAGCGCTTTTCGATGTTAAGCGCTTTCGTGTATGTGTGTTCGATGTTTTGTGATTCGGACACATGGTAGTCGAGCATGTGTCCTAGATCCATATATATATATATATATATATATATACACACACACATATATATATATATATATATATATATATATATATATACACACACACACATATATATATATATATATATATATATATATATATATATATATATACACACACACACACACACACACACACACACAAGATCATAGATCAC
The DNA here is from genome assembly GCF_019279795.1 of Protopterus annectens. NCBI lineage: Eukaryota > Metazoa > Chordata > Ceratodontiformes > Protopteridae > Protopterus > Protopterus annectens. Next base: position 827,368,330 of record NC_056750.1, on the reverse strand, counting down.
ACAAACTAGGAAAAGAGAGACAAACAGCTTTGTGTTTTTAGAGCCTGGCTGCCATTACATGACACTGGCAATCTTTTATTTTCAATGGTTTAAGCACTGGCAGCAAACTGTAGGGCTTCTGCCATACGCATACATATAGCATACTGTTTTAGTTGCATGGACACACACTTGTGCTACACAGCATGAATGATGACATGGTAGTGATACACCGGGGACCCATACCTGAACACCGAGTCCCCATTTCACAATTCTGGGATAGTCCACTCTGGGACACCTCACATTATAATTGTGCCAGACCCTTGCAAATCTGGCTGTGTCTCTATGGTAAATTTAAGTCTCTTGTGCATGTCATTCATGTAGCTAAGCATCGTATCAAGGAGATATTTGTTGAAAGCATATATGCAGATCCTGCTCAGTCAAAAACTTATTTCTTATTTTCCTCCACAGATTGTCAGACGTTACTCCTGTTTTATCAAAATATTCTTAAATTCTTTCACTGTTTTTATTCCTTCTACATTTTCAGAAAGGTTGTCCACTCATTCTCAACCCTTTACGTAAAACAATTCTTCCTTGAATTTCCTCTTAGCTTTTCCCATTATATCTTCAGCAGTGTCGTTATTCTCATATTTTTTTTTTCATTTTTGAAGGATGAATCCAATTCAGCTCTGTACATTCTCTTTAGAATCATAAATTTTTCTATCATATCTCCTCTCTGCCTCCTTTCTTTAAGACTATGTACATGTAACTGTAATAGCCTTTCTTTATATTGCTTTTGGTAACAAAAGTGGCATTTTGAGCAGCTGCATGGCCTGTTACACACACACAAACACATGCACACAAACACTTACACACACACATACGCCTACGAGTGTGCACACCAACCCAGATGCCTACGTGCTAACAGCTATCACAGTTTTAATTAATCCACATTTTTGTTGCTTTTCAAGTTTATTTGTTAGAGCCTGATTTAACCTTTTCTGCATCAAGAAATTGCATCTGGAGTTCTCGGGTACAAAAGCACTTGAAAAGTACTCTTGTTTTCTGTATGTTCTATGCACAGTGCCGTCAGAAAGCAAGATTCTGATCTGTATACATATACCTTCATCCTCTCTATCTCTTTACTGAGGGAAGCTGTCTTTTTATCTGCATGTACTAAGTATGCTTTCTGATGGCAGGATAATAGGTGATAGTAAATCAGAAGTGTTCCTAATGCTGATACATCAAAATTATGGATGTTAATTAAAAGCCTCCAAGCCTTTCAAGAGCTGTTTGAACTGAAGCTAGATTATAAATGGCGACCATGAAAACTGGTTGTTACAGCTAGCTTATTCTCAAAAAACAAGTTTAATTTTTACTAAAGATGTTGAGTATTTATTATTTTATGTAGCAGCTGTTCATCTTCAGAAGAAGCTGTTATGACTGCATTATAATATTGTATAAGCACCATGTGCTTTGAAGATGCATGTTCTGGTGAATAACAGCACAGTGAAAAGACAGGATATGTAATTCACTGTACAAAGTGTATTTCAGACACAAATACAATTTAATGAGCAGTAAGGAGTATCTTTTCTAATGAAAACAAAGTCATTTAATTTTAGTCAGTTCATATAGCTGTGACAGAAAAAGTTACAAATCAGAGTTATTGTTAATCACCACGCACTAATCCACTTGTAATCAAGAATAATAAAATATAATCTGTCACATATACGACATTCTCCACAGCATTCCACAAAGCTGATTAGAAAGTGAACTGGAGAACATAGGCATGCATCTACTGCCAGCATTTATGGCCTGTTTAAACAGCCCAGAGTATGCAAATAGTGCAGAGTGAGCGGCAATGCACAGGGAAGTGTGATTCAGACACACGTGATGCACGATTGCGCTAATGAAAACAAAATAGTGTGGCATACATTATATGCAGTCATTGCATGCAAGTGAGTGTCAGTATGCTAACGAGACTGGAAGCATATGCAAATCATGAAATCAAGCTATATGATGTAATTCAGAAGCACATAAAATTAACACAATGAGCTGTTTCGACCATTTAGGCTGAATACCAGGGTTTTCCAATGTATGCAGGCTTCTCTCAGATAATGCTGCTAGGAGTATTAGCAGATCAGCATGTGTTAGTGACCATCTTCAGCACTAGTGTTCTTGATAGGCATTGTCATGCTTCTATGTCACAGACAGATTTGCCAACAGCTAGTATATCATCACATCAATGACCAGAATATTGTCAACCATTACTGCATGGATGGATACACCATACAGGAGTTGACAGACTTGCTGTCTTCACATGGAATCAAGGGGGATGCATGGAATGTCTATCCCAGTGGGCGTAAAGGTATGGTTAGAATTACTCATTTTTGCTAATGGACTTCTCAGCATGTGACAGGGGACATGATAGGAGTTTGCTACACATTGGCCTTGTAAATCCAACATCAGCTGCTTTCTATGATGTTGCAGCATGTGGAGGAACATGTGGTTTTGATGGACAGCAGAGGAAAGAACCACATATTGTGTGGACATTCATTGACATAGGCCACTTCCCTGAGGACTAGAGGGCCATAGATTGCACCAATGTTACCATCAACGTCCCATCTGCTCCACATATGTTGAGCATATAATTCAGGGGGGCTTCCTGTCCATCAACTGCCAGGTGATGTGCAGTGTATAGTATCTATAATGTGCCTGTGTGCCATCCAGGTAGTTCCTATGATTCTAATATGCAAGTGACCTTTACTAGTGGTTCATGAGAAGTGATTTTCCATAGGGCTCTCTAGCAAGTACATGCATGCATTGCCAGATGCAGATTCCTCCATATGCTGTTCCCATGGATGTAGGAAGCAGGCCACTCATAATGATGTCCACTGTTATATGCTGCTGGTAGTGCAAGACAGCATATGCCTTGGAACCATAGCTGATCCCCATCCAAAGCCTGCAGATCATTACAGAGATGGAATACAATATCTCTGTCAGAGAAGCAGAACACCATTAAACATGTGTTCAGAGTTGAGAAGGATCCCTTCTGATGCTTGGATACATCTGGTGGTGTAATGCAGGATGCACCAGAAGGATCTCTTCTGATGCTTGGATACATCTGGTGGTGTAATGCAGGATGCACCAGAAGGATCCATTCTGATGCTTGGATATATCTGGTGGTGTAATGCAGGATGCACCAGAAGGATTCCTTCTGATGCTTTGATACATCTGGTGGTGTAATGCAGTATGCATCAGAATGATCCATTCTGATGCTTGGATACATCTGGTGGGGTAATGCAGGATACACCAAAAGGATCCCTGATGCTCGGATACATCTGGTGGTGTAATGCAGGATGCACCAGAAGGATCACTTCTGATGCTTGGAAACATTGGTGGTGTAATGCAGGATACACCAGAAGGAGCACTTCTGATGCTTGGATAAATTGGTGGTGTAATGCAGGATACACCAGAAGGAACACTTCTGATGCTTGGATACATCTGGTGGTGTAATGCAGGATACACCAGAAGGAGCACTTCTGATGCTTGGATACATCTGGTGGTGTAATGCAGGATACACCAGAATGATCCCTTCTGATGCTTGGATACATCTGGTGGGGTAATGCAGGATACACCAGAAGGAGCACTTCTGATGCTTGGATACATTGGTGGTGTAATGCAGGATACACCAGAAGGAGCACTTCTGATGCTTGGATACATTGGTGGTGTAATGCAGGATACACCAGAAGGAGCACTTCTGATGCTTGGATACATCTGGTGGTGTGATGCAGGATGCACCAGAAGGATCACTTCTGATGCTTGGATACATCTGGTGGTGTAATGCAGGATGCACCAGAAGGAGCACTTCTGATGCTTGGATACATTTGGTGGTGTAATGCAGGATGCACCAGAAGGAGCACTTCTGATGCTTGGATACATCTGGCGGTGTAATGCAGGATGCACCAGAAGGATCCCTTCATTATGCTTTGATACATCTGGTGGTATAATGCAGTATGCATCAGAATGATCCATTCTGATGCTTGGATACATCTGGTGGTGTAATGCAGGATGCACCAGAAGGATCCCTTCTGATGCTTTGATACATCTGGTGGTGTAATGCAGGATGCACCCGAAGGAGCACTTCTGATGCTTGGATACATCTGGTAGTGTAATGCAGGATGCACCAGAAGGAGCACTTCTGATGCTTGGATACATCTGGTGGTGTAATGCAGGATGCACCAGAAGGATCCCTTCTGATGCTTTGATACATCTGGTGGTGTAATGCAGTATGCATCAGAATGATCCATTCTGATGCTTGGATACATCTGGTGGTGTAATGCAGGATGCACCAGTGCAGTAAGAAATTTGCCATTTGTGCCAATATGGTGTTACAAGCAGTGACATCATAATACTGCTAGGCAGACTTGTGGAAGCAGCAGAGCAGCAGTCAGATGAACATCTTGGGAGTACCCATCTGCAGCAGTACTCCATGTGAGTTAAAATCAGACACAATATGTAGTGACAGTGGCAAAGAAGCAGCACCTATTTCAAATCTACAGGTCACAAAATGGACAGCGCACAACAAAAAAGATGAATGCATGAACACATCAAAGCTATGTAGTACAATGCACTGACCGGCCATTATTACAATGCACAGACTGGCCATGAGTACAATGCACAGACTAGCCATGCTGTATATTACTCATTACCATGCACACACAGCCAGTGGGATGGGCAGGGCAAGGACATCACCATTTGAATAGATAGCTGGGGCACAGTGACAGGGTCAACAATCTACCATAGGTGTTGGGTTATGAGAAGTGGATGTGGTAGTTACATAAGTGGCTAAGAAATTGGATGATTTCAGGGATCACATCCTTCATTGTCAGGGTGGAGCTTCCATGTGATGAATGCAGACCAAATATATTGTGTGACCCTATGATATCAGGACTGGATAGGTCTTGTCTGATGGATAATGTAGCACCATAGGACCATGGGCAGAAACTTTACAGTGGCCCCTATGTTAGGACTGTCAATATCCGTGAATCTGCAAATGGCCATGGCTACATGTTTCAGATGAGAAGAAGAGTGGGATGACTTGGAACAGTAGGTTTCAGAATGGAACACCTGGTTGGGTGTCTCAGTAGCAGAGCCAGAAGACCATCAGCCATGTCCATAGGAGTGTCCATGCATAGGGTTGGAGACAGCCATGGACAGAGGTATCAGTGATTTAGTACCTCTGAAACCATGTGTGCCATCTGTAAAAGCCTTACTTGCAATGGCACACTGTGCATCGTGCATCTGGCCCTCAAGCATTGCCATAGCGGACATTTGCTAGTATCATCATGGATGTACTACTGGGTGCCAATATAGCTACCACTGATCCTAGCAACCATGTCTGCTCCAGATCCCTAGAAAATAAATTCAGTGCAATTGTTATCACAGAAATGACTATCCAAAATCCACTTATCACCAAATCTCTCAAAAACAATCCGAAGTAAAGAACATGTACTTAAAGTGCTTTCTAACACCAAGAATACTTGCTCCATGGGACCTGATAATAAAACATGGTTGTTTAGCAAACAGTTCTAAACAAGTCCTGGTAGAGCTGCTCCTTAAAATATTTAACCTGAGTTTAGCCATTGGCTTTGTCCCTGAGGATTGTCGTACAACAGTAGTGATACCACTCCACTAGAGTGGCCTCACCACTGACCCCAGGAATTATAGGCCTGTCAGCCTGATGAGTCTCATTTGCAAAGTCATGGAACAAATTATCACTGATCTGTTAAATTGTGGTATCAAAAATCTCATCAAAATAGACCCACATCAGTTTGGCTTTGTCAAGGGTAGATCCTGTATAATGACTTTGGTTAAACCCTTCAAAAGTTTACAAAGGGTATTGGCAGCCATTATGCTGTCTACATGGTGTACCTTAATCTGCTAAGGCATTTGACACCATCTCTCTATGCTAGGATAGTTGGTAAGCTTAAATCAATACAAATAGCTCCTTTATGGTAAGATATATATCAATTTGGCTAAAAGACAGAACCCACACAGTGCAAGTGTTTGGTGCCTCATCAGAGTGTGTAAAGGTGACCAGTGGTGTTCCACAGGGCTCACTGCTAGGACCTCCTTTGTTCAGCATTTACTTTTCTGATCTACAGAATATGAACCAAGACCTCTGGCTAGCCAAGTCTGCAGATGACTGGGAGTCATTGTCACATCCTTCACTGATGCTCAATCCCTTCATTAAGAACTTACACTCATTATTAGTTGGTGGGGCTAAACATGGGCTCAGATTAAATGCAAAAAAGTGCAATATTCTCATATTTGGTAGACAACCCCACCCCCAGCGTGCAGCATAGACAATACTCCACTTCAAAATGAGAATGCCGTTAGTGACTTTGAAACTTGGGTTGATAATTTCCTCTCCTTTGATCATAAGGTAAAAATAATAGATAGCAAGTTCTATTTAGCAAAGTTAGTTGCCAAGTGAATCTAATTTAGATCTAAAGAGGTCTTTAACCCCTTATAATCAGCATTGATTAGGTAAATTATAGAATATAATGCCCCCTTTGGGATGTATCTTTATAGACATAACAAAGAGCTAGCAAGGTCCTAGAAGTTCTTCACTAAGAGTCTTAGCTAAGAAGATGATACTTTAAAAACTCTATGCTACCAGAAAAGACTGGAAGCATTGGCCCTTTATTCAGTGTGCTATACACTCCTGAGGGAATAGCTATGCCTTGCTTTCCATGCTATTATTGGCTCAGTGGTTCTAGATTTCTTGTGTCTCCACAAATCAAATAGTCCCACCAATACCACCAGATACAGGGATCTAAATCATTACCAGCAGAGAAATAAAATGCAGTGGAGACAGAGAGAGGTCTATTACGCAATCACCAACTCCCCACACCCCATCTCTGGATCAGAGTCCCATTTGTTGTATCTTTCGGCTTTTCCCGGTTAGGGGTCGCCACAGTGGAACTCCGGTCCACTAATGATTGGCAGTAAATTTTTACGTACCAAGTTGCCAGCCCTGACGCACAACCTTCAACGAAGGAATGCCCATTCACGCATGTCTCCACACAGAAGACGCTTTAGCTGAGAATCGAACAGGGCAACATCTTACTGTGAGGCGACAATGCTACTGCAGCACCACCACCGCAGTTGGATCAGAGTCCCACTGCAGATTAAGATATGGGATACACTATTTTCTGGCAAAAGGGACCTGGACATATTCATGGATATTCACAAATTCCTCTTGGACTTGCCAGGTCCTACTCTCCTCAAAGGAGGGGTCATATAGCCTTAGGGTGGGTACTGGCAAGGCACAAATAATTCAACGTAACAGAATCTTGTCACTTACTCTAAATTTCTAATAATCAAGCTTTACGTTTCAGGGAAGTAGCTATTTTTGTTTTTGTGGCTTGCTCTGCATAAAGGTGGTTTGCATTTGCCTGAATGTGGTTCTTAATGTTTACTTAGATCACATTGTACAGAAGAATGACTGATACAGCTATTCCGTCTCTGTTACCGATCTCACCTTCTCTGAGATGCAGTGATGCTGAAGACAGGATAATAAAGTAAAGGGGGTTGTGAGGATTTCCCCTTTGCAAAATGTTTTTTTTTTTTTGTAGTGTATTTTATTTTAATTGGCACATTGAGCTTCTAATCTTACATGGAACGTGTAAGAGTGCAGGGGGCATGTCTGAGAGCAGAGCTTTCAGAATATACATGCCCCCGCAATGAAGAACAGCAGAAAGGGGTAAGAAATGAGTGAGACCACTCATAGGTGTCCGCATATCCCCACCAACATTCCCCCTCATGTACAACAGTAAGTAATCACCAATAAAATGAACAAACCCTTAATTTTTTTTAATTTTAAAATCCGATTAAAGCTAACCGTAGGTGCGTGGGTATGCCCATCGCTTAGCTACGGTTAATGCAGCTTAAATGTCTGAAGAAGATAAGAAGGAAGATATATGCAAATGAAGCAGCATAGCAATAGTGTAGTGGGCAGAGCATTCGCCTTACAAGCAAGCATTCCCGGTTCGAGTCCCACTGCAGCACATTCCATTTTCCATGGCAAAGCATGCTATGACTAATATTTATGTTGCATAACCCACTAAATAACATATATTTATGAAATGAAATACTGCAGTAAATGCACATGTGAGGTGTCAGTGTCATAATGAATAAAGCACTAGGAAGCAGGTTTAAGAACCAATAAGCAGTAGTAAGCATATTTAAGCAGTAGTAAGTGGGCTTGAGCCCTTTTGCGCGGGGCTAAGCAATGCGCACACAGGTTAAGCAATCCTGAAGCTAACTCTCTGTAAGCATATGTAACAGAAAGTTAGCATTGCTTACCCTCGCGCCAACCCACGCAAACCCACTTACAACTGCTCAAAAGTGCTTTAATCACTCTGTGTCCAATGGCCCTTGTTCTGCCCAGCAACAAAATAAACAGCTATGCAGGTCTCAAACCCAGGACGGTATACACCACAGTCACAGAAGTTAACCACCAAGCCATCATAGAAGTACAGAAGAATGAGGCATCAGCAAACAAGTCTTTACCATAGTAAAACCAAACTGAACCTGTGAAAGTAATCAGTATATAGACATATGTGCCTTAACCCACTATATAACATAAATATGTGAACTGGAGTAAATCAGTAAGCCCAGAAGTCAGGTGTAATTGTAACAGAGTGTTGAAGTGCCCAATAAAACACAAGGACCCCATACAGTGTACGTACACATGACTCATGGATCCCAGGTATACATATAAGGTGTAATGAATAATAACTCAATGCCAAAAAGGATTTATAATGCAAGGTCTAATGTAAGCAATGCTAAGCATTGCACAGGCCAGCTTAGGAGGTGTAAGCAATGTGTAGGCCAGCTAACTCAATGTGCTCAGTGTTATACCCCTTTAAACAATGCCAACCCTTGGTAAGCAGATTTGCCCATAGCCTAGCCTTTTCAAAACTGGCCAATCACAGAAAAGTGTGGGAAATCGGCCCTATAAACCCAAGAAGTGGGAATACATCTCATAACTGGTTGTAGCTTCCCTTTGCAGGCACAATGGCAGAAAGGGGAGAAGGTGTGCGCTTTCAAGCACAGCGCTGGTCCATCCAGGAATCCAGAGTCATGGCAGGACTCCTTATCAAAGACCATGATCAGAGACTGCTGCAGGGCCAGTACCAGGGCTCCTAATATAAGGTGGAGGCCTGGGACTGTCTCACATGTGACCTCACCAGTGCCACTGGCATACCCCTAACTGGTAAGCAGGTCAGGCATCACTATGCTGACCTGAAGCAGCTTAGGGGGACCTCTTGGAGGAGTGGATCCAAGAGGGTAGAACGGCAGGGGCTGTCCCAGCTGTGTGTAAGTATCACCCCACTATGTGTGTAATAATTGCCAGCTCAAGTATATCATGGATAGGTATGGTTAAATATTCCTCTTATGTCCTCCACAGCTGCAATGGAGCAGGCCATGAACCAGGAGGCCCAGGTCAGTCACCTGGCGAGGTTGTGATGTGAGGCAGGTCAGTAATATTCATGCATTTACTGTCATTGGAAATAAAACTAAAAGTAGCAGTAAATTAATTGCCTGTATAAAACCTGTATTGTTCAAGGCAAGTACTGCATACACTAGAAAATATGGCAGGAAGAGTCCCATATCATTTGTATGTCAATAAAAGTGTAATAGCCTGACAATAAAGGTCTAACTGCTGGACTACATGTGTATACTCTGGTGTCATATGGTAATGTAGATTCGCAATCATGTAATAGTACTGTCGTATTAAGTAGTGTTACCCACACTGTGCACCATTAATTGAATGTGTAGGAATGCCTGTATATGACAGGTGTAATCCCCAGAGGCCATTTAGTACAACTGAGAGACACATAGACAGAAAACAGGGAAAATGCAGACAACAAAACCCGAATAGCACATGCAATTGAGATGTGAACTGCTGTTTTTTTAGCACACACAGCCATGGGTCGAATCCTGCCAGTGGTAGTACTCTGCATACAGAATCATACCCCACAACTATACAGATATGTCCAGAATGTCCAGTAAAGTGGCCCATATCTGTTGTCTATCAACCTGTCCCCCTGGTAAGTCTGTGGGATGATCCCAGATGTTTAGCCAGCAAACAGGGAATACAAGTGATTGTCAAACATCCATGGGAACAAACCTGTCACTGTTGCAACCCCCAAAACTGTAAGGAGAGTAATAAGCCAAACATGTCCTATCTACACCCCCATGTTGTCAAGCTGTGACCAGAGTGTGTACAGTAACAGAGTGAGATGTATGTGCATAATACTAATGTGTAATCTGGAAGTTTGTGTGGCAACAGTCAGGTAGTGCTAACAAACATTGCTCTCACAGGTACGTCAGATACAAACATTGTGCTGAGAAATAAAGACCATAATAACCTGTACTGGTACTGTTCACTCTGGTATTGTAGGGAATTGTGAGTGTTGCAGTTTCTCTGAATAATAATGTATCACTGATCACTGTCACCCACACTGTGCTACATAATATAACTGTGTAGGAAAGCATGTATATGTGTGTGTCAGGTCACTAAAGGTTGAAGAGAGCAATATTCTAGATATGTCCCAGCATACCTGCATGTGGCCAACACATGGCCAGAGTATGTGCAGAAAGAGCTGGATAGCTAGCGCACAACAGCAACCTGGAATCTGGGAGTATGTGTAGAAACAGTTAGTTAGTGTTAACAAACATTCCCTCCACGGGTATACCAAGTAAGAGGTGTATACTGCAGATAAACCAGTTCATGTATAACAATGATGACAGCCATATCACTGTCCAAACTAAGGCTATAGGGTAGTGTAGTAAGATGGGTCTGTATCACTTCGACGAAACGGGAGAAGTTCAGACATCATATGTTCGAACTTCTAACCTCAAAGTGCAAAACCATCGAAGAAACACACACACAACACAAGCACATAAAAAAAACAGCAATCCACACACATACACTTAAAATCCTACATCTAACCCTACTCTAAACTGTACATACACTACTATCTAAACACTTACCTTAACCCAAACCCTAACCCTAAGGTCCATCACTATCGCACACTAACCTGACCCACGCCCTAACCTTAACTCACCTATCCCACCCTAACCCCAAAGTCTGTCACTATCGCATACGCACCTCACCTGCACCCTAACCCTAACTCACCTACCCCACCCTAACCCTAAAGTCTGCCACTATCGCACACCCACTGCATCTGCATCCAAACCCTAACTCACCTAACCCACACCCTAACCCTAACGTCCGCACAATTGCACACTTACCTGAACCTGACCCATAACTTCCCACCACAGTGCTGAAAATCATGAAGCCACAGAAATGGCCCACCAAATTCTTTCCCTGGGAAATAATTTGGTGTTCTGCAGCTTCGTGGTAATCAGTTTTCGAACTTCAAAGTTCGAACATATGGTGTTTGAACTGCTGAAGTTTCGACGAACTGATAGGAACCCTAGTAAGACTTGTAAGGTACAGATAACAACAGTGACTAGGAGAGTAATGTGGACTACAGGAATATACTATTTGTTAATTGACATCTTTCTCTCCCTCCCACCATATCTCCAACAATAATCAACATACCCACCCCAACTGGTATGTAATGACACCTATGTTGTGATAATGTCCAATTGTTTGATAAATATATTAATTGCTCCCATGCATGTGCTGTAATGAAATATTCCAACATTGGTTGTATGGTGCCATCAATGTACTTGCATGCTGTTCTTATTACCACTGTGGTCCCATATATGCATGTGCTCTGTTTGCTATGCAACTGTTCCGTATCTGGTGTCTGGGTTAATGTGTTGACTATTACTAACTCACATATGAAGATGAAATCTAAACACTATAGCACGTTTGGGAAGGCCGGTCCCACGGACCCACCTGTCCCACCTCAGCTGGCCATGGCATTGGGCACCAGCATGTCTGGGGCCCAACTCGGGACCTCCCAGTCTGTTGGTCCTGCACCACCTTCAGGTGAAACTGCCTCAGGGGATGAGGCTCACCCCCCCAGGAGTGGGAGCGGACAGGAACCTGTCACCCATCACCAGTTCGGAGTCATGATGCATAGAGAGCTCAAGCAGCAGCTTGGTTATCTTCTACGATAGCTCGAGGGCTATGTGTTGCAACTAGAGCGTCAGTCTGGCTCTGCGACTCATACCCCAGCACAGCCACCATCGGGGCTGTGAAGGGGCAGTGGTGACTGCCCATGGGTGGGGACATCAGTCCCACTGTTTCCACTAGGGGGCTCATGGGCTTCCGATTTCCCAACACCCCTCCCCATCAAGGTGTTTACCCCCCGCATGTGTCATATACTGCCCCTGTATGTGTTTTGTTTGTCTTGACTGTTAACCTACCCAACCCACCTCCCCAAATATACCTACTACCCCACTCCAACATCCCACTCTCACCTGAAAAAAAAGGACAATCTGCTCCCCAAAAAAATCTCGCCCCATACATAGCTGTCCATTTCGCACATGTGTCCACTGGACACATGTAATCTGGTCTAATTGGCATCACAACTTATTACTGTTGTCCTCACTCCTCTGTCAGGGGTTTGAGTGTCCAAATCTACCTCCAAATTCAGTGTATATGCACAGCAGTTGCTGTAGTAGAAATGGGCAGCTATGGGCCTTCCCCAGACCCTTCCTGCAAATCCTACCTATTTCTTCTAATATCTTACCCTCTTTGTGCCCCTTTTTCACCACTTTCCTATCAACCAAAAAATGGAGCCAAAAAATGTATAGTCATACCCTTCAGGAAAAACAAGGTAACCCCAAGCTACCATATAGGTGGCAATCCACTAAGCACAGAAGAGGTTATCAGGGACCTGGGGACCCAGGTTGACAGTGGCCTTTCTTTTGACACTCACGTTGCTAAAGTGGTTAGAAAGACCTTCTACATTGCCCACCTGATCTTGAAGGGATTCACATCCAGATCTAGTGAGGTCACTGTTCCCCTGTACTCTTCACTTATCAGACCAATGATCGAGTACAATGCCCCATTCGGGATGTATCTCACTCGACATCTGCAGCAATTGGAGAGACCCCAAAAGTTCCTCACCAAAAGGATAAAGGGACGCCAAAATCTGTCATATGCTGCCAAATTGAAGAAACTCCAGCTCTATTCAGTCGCATACCGTCTGCTCAGAGGTGACATGTGCCTGACATACAAAGCCATGTCCAACCCGGAATTAATGGACATGCTCCACCTCAAAAAATCCAAATCCACCAAAACCACTAGAGCAAGCGACTTAAACCTTAGCACGGATATAAATAGGACATGCTGGAGGGATAGATTTATCACTCAGAGACTCCCTATGCTGTGGAATAAAATCCCGGTCCATGTGAGGCAGAGCACCTCGCTGGCTCTGTTCAAGAGAAATCTTGACCTGTGGATGGGAGATCGTAGGTTTACCCCGGGAATCATCTCTGTGTCACTGCTGGACAGAGGCACAACAAACTAATGGGCACAGTATATTTTCTTATAAGGGGTGGCGTAAGCCACAAAACTTTGGGCTAGGCTTATAAATGCCTTAGGGCAGATAGCCTAGTATAAACCTATGAACCTATGAACCCTTTTTTCTTTTCTTTTAAAGAAATTAGCGTGGGGATAAGTGGGAGTAAACACATTTAAGCAGTGGTAAGCGGGATTAAACCCTTTTGCGTGGGGGTAAGCAATGCGCACACAGGTTAAGCAATCCTGAAGCTAACTCTCTCTAAGCATATGTATCCAAAGGTCTCATTGCTTACCCTCGCGCCAACCCATGCAAACCCGCTCAAAAGTGCCTTAATCACTCTGTATCTAATGGCCCTTGTTCTGCCCAGCAACAAAATAAACAGCCGTTGCAAGACTTGAACCCAGGACCCTGCACACCGTAGCCAAAATGATTTACCACTAAGCCATGTCAGATATACATAACCCTGATGTTTTCACAAACATATCCTCCAGCCCAGTCATTCAACAGTACAGGAAATGTATTTCAACATGTAGATGTGTGTGTCTGTGTGTGTGTGTGTGTGTGTGTGTGTGTGTGTGTGTGTGTGTGTGTGTGTGTGTGTGTGTGTGCACGCGCACATATATATTAATATTTAAATAGATAAAACATATTCTATATATGTAGATATAGATATTAATATCTAGAAATATACACACATACATACACACACACACACATATATATATATATATATATATATATATATATATATATATATATATATACACACATATATACATACAAATGCCTACATTTATAGATATATATGTCTACATCTATATGTCTATCCCCCAAGAAACCCTACTACCTGGAGACTTTAACACAGACTGGGGCACCTGTTCCTCAGAATCCCCAACCACCCATATTAACCTGCATGCATTTACACAAATCATATCCACCCCTACCAGGATAGGTAAACCCAACCAAAAAGAAAGCATATTTACTGGGTACTCATAAATAGTCACCCCCAACTGTACACCTCTGGTACCCTCCCTGATGGCCTAAGCAATCACCTTCTCACATATGTAATTAAGCACAAAGCCATTAATTCCCAACAACCCTTACTCAGAAAGGTTAGAAACAATATAAACTTTGACCCTGCCAAATTCCAACAAGAACTAAACTCATGTAATTGGTCTATTCTAAAACACCTCCCCTTAGAGGAAGTAGTAGCATACTTTAATAACAAATTCCTTGAGATCCTTAATTTGCATGCACCTGTTTGTTCAAAGAAAACAACGGCAAAAACTGTGCCATGGCTTTCTAAAGAGTCTAAACTCAAAATTACCCTTAGAAACAAAGCATGGGCTTTATGGCGTTCTTCTAAAGACCCCCAAGATCACATTAAATACAGGCAATCCAGGAACAAAACTAAAAAATCAATTTTACAAGACAAAAAACAATACTACTGTAATTTACAGACAGTAAATCAAAATAACCCTCAGAAGTTCTGGGCAGGTTTAAATAATCAACTACATCCCGGACAAACTTCAACCCCAATCCCTGCTGCTACTATTGATAAAACCCCTGAAGATGTTTCTGACAGTTTTAACCGATTCTTTACTGAGACAATTCAAGCCCTAGCTAGCCAACTACCTCCTAGCTCACCTGGTCCTGAAAGCAGCACCCCTAGAAACCTACTCACATTCAGCTTCCAACCAGTCACAACTTCACTTATCCGTACCTTAATCAAAAAATTAAAACCCACTACACTTTCTGCTGATCAACTCCCTGCCGAGTACCTACAAAAAGCAGCTGATGCTATTGCTTACCCCGTCTCAATACTAATCAATCGAACCATAGTAGAAGCTAAAATTCCCACCATCTGGAAAATATCCTATGTAATCCCACTTCACAAAGGAGGCAGCTCTACTGAATTTTCCAATTATAGGCCAATAGCTATACTCTCTCCACTTGCAAAGATTATGGAAAAATGTATTCATAGACAACTCATGCACCACCTAATCCAGAATCACCTTATGGCATACACTCAGCATGGCTTCCGTCCTCATCTCAGCACTACTTCAGCCCTCCTAGCCTTTACCAACACCATAAACCATAATCGCAACAATAATTATATATCCTCAGCCCTCTTCTTGGATCTTTCCAAGGCATTCAATATGGTTGATCACCAACTTTTAATCCACACCCTGCAAACATTCTGTCTAGATACTAGAGCCCTTCAGTGGTTTCAATCCTACCTGAATGGTCGATAGCAGGCTGTCCTCTGGCAGAACAAACTCTCTAACCTTCTACCTAACACCCTTGGAGTACCACAAGGCTCTATACTAGGGCCCTTGCTGTTCTCCATCTTCATTAACGAATTTTATACTGTCATCCCAAAAGTCAGCTGTATCCAATATGCTGATGATTCTACTCTGATTTGCTTGGCCACATCTCCAGTATTGTTGTGGTCAGCTACCCAGACCACCTTTAATACAATAGAAAACTGGCTTTCTGAACGTCGTCTGATCCTAAATCCCCAAAAAACTAAAATGCTGTTATTTTCACCAACACGTAGGTCTACTGCTTTCACCTTTACCATAAATTCAAATGATGGCACAATAATCTCCCCTGACCCCTCTACAAAATTAGGTGTCATCATAGATAATAATCTAAAATTCAACCTACATGTTAACCAAACTATCAAAACCATCAATAAAAACCTAGGGTCACTTTACAGAATAAAAGCCTTCCTAACCCCTCCAGCTAAAAATGCCATAGCTCGCTCTCACCTTCTTTCAACCATTCTGCATGCATCCCCTCTACTCTCGAATTTAAACAAGACTGTTCTTAACAAACTCTCAATTTGCTACAACCACATTGCCAGGTTTGCCACTGGGCTGCCATTTAGGACACATCATTGCATCAATCTAAACCAGCTTGGGTGGCTTGAACTACTCAGCCTAATCCAGTATAACCAACTGATTATGGCCTATAAAATCCTCTATAATCTGGACAACACTCTTGCACTTAAAAATGTTATCACCCCCTATAACAATCCTAGACCGCTTCGATTCTCTAACAAACTACTAATTGAGACTAACAAAATTAATAACACAGACGGTGACTATCACTTTGCAAACTCTGTAAGTAGATCCTGGAACTTTCTTCCAGCTGATATTACCTTAGTTTCCATCTTAGGTCAATTTAAAACTAGACTCAAACAACATTTGTCACTTAACTGGCTATGTCACTGTATCAAGCCTGGCTAACTCTCTCTAGAATGAGTAAAAATATGTTAACCATCTTACTGTGTAATTTAATTTAATCCTGATTTACGCTCGGGATTAACTCTAACCTGTGGAACTTGTTTAACTTGCTTACTTATGTAATCTCTGTAAATAGTCTGTTTGTAATATGTAATGCTGGTATTATGTAATGCTGTATCTGCTTACCCTTGGAGCTTTTCTCCCTTGGCCTCCGCTGAAAATGGACATGCATCCAGTCAGACTATCTTGGTCAACAAATGTAAAATAAAAATAAATAAAATAAATATATACAGCAAGTTATATATATGTAAGCAGATATATATATATATATATATATATATATATATATATATATATATATATATATACGAACATACATCTGTAGATAACAATGGGTAAAAAAAAAACATATATGTCCACATGCACCGTTAATGGGGTTGAGAGGCCCCAAACAATATATGTCTTGTATGAATAGGTATACCCCCCAGCCAAACATGTCAGCTGTGCAATAAACTACCAAGTGTTGCAGATCCCATAACCAGGACCTGACACGACATGGGCATCCCTAGGATACATATACACAGACACATATATGCAGATACCGATATATATATATATATATATATATATATATATATATATATATATACACATGTAACTACACATACACACACAGATATATGTATAGTAAGATACATATGTAGTAGGTGCACACAATATGGAACAGCCACTATTCCTACAGTTACCACCTTATCAACTGGAGACTGTATGAGCCACCCATACAAATGACAATCATTGCCTGCAACATATACCCACAGAGAAATCAAAGGATATAACAGCACACACAGGTTTGCATAAATGGGAAAGCTTTATTTGTGTACTATTACAGTTGTATATGCCACGTGGTATAGCTGTTTAGACTCGGACATCCACATAAACTGAGTAATGCAACTGTGAAGCAGTTATACTAATACAGTAGTCTGGAAAAGTTAACAAATGTTGCTGTTCAGGCCAAAGCCATCAAGTAGTACAATAGCAAAGACAGACTGGGCCACAGGATACCAAAAATCAACAGTAAGTAATGCAGATGTATAATTCAGCAGCCTCTATCTACACCCTGTAGACAATCCCTAGGGGTAAGGACCTCAGATGACATAATGGGATCTAACTGTTAAATAACAAGGCACAACTGCCACCATCACAAGCACACTGACAAACAGAACAGTCTGTATGGCAGGTGGCAGTAGGCCTGCATTTAACCAAGGTGGATAGTTTGGTAATGTACATCCATATACCTTAAGGCAGCTCACCCCTGATGGTCTTCAGGACTTTGGGCTTTCAGGATTCTGTAGCGCTCCCATATACATATATATATATGTATATACAAATATACATATATGTATATATAGTTAGATGTATATATAGCTATATATGTATGCACATCCTATGTGTATAGATATGCCTAGTTATGTTGGTGTATATGTAGAGATCAATAACTATATGTGCATACATATCTATTCTGATTTACCTACTACTGTCAATATATATGTAAATATCCATACGTATATGTGCATATGTATCTCTATCTGTATATGCGTAGGCATATATTGCTCAGTATATGTATATATCTTGGTGTTTATTTGTATAGCTATGTGCATATACATATACATATCCATCTATGTATGTTGATATTTATATGTGTATGTCTATATAAATATCTGGATAATCATATGTACATATGTCCTTACCATATGTCCTGAACATGGAGTGTAGCCCTACCTCCGACCCTAGAGTTCTAACTTTGTAGTGCAGGGGGATGTCAGGTATGTATAGCAGGTATATTTGTAGACTATTGCTACTGTAGTAGGGAGTGTCTTCACAGATATGGTGCGTGTGGGAGGTCACATCTGCTTTTAACATGTGCGCCATTGGCTACTGACAGACATCCAAAGGACATCATAGTACAGTACCACTGCTAGCACGTAATGCTCCTGTGGCCTACAGCAGGGATAATGGCCAATATATGTGGACAGTCTGACACAGTCTGGACAGTCCAGAGGTATACACATAACCCCTTATTGCAAGACATGTAGACCAATCCTGACAATGTGGATGTTAACAGCCATATAGATGGGTATAACACGTAATTACTGGTATACATGTGCCCCTGTAGGTTATGCATTCACACATCCCTGCCTGTCCTGCCACATACTAACCGCTGGTACAGAGATGCCATGGCCACATACTACCTACTAGATATTGACATAAATCTGTACAGCATCCCACTGCTCTGTCTGACATACATGACTGTTATGGTGGCCCAGTGGCAGTACATCTGGCAAGTATCTGGACATTACATCTCACTGGGTGAGTACACTAAGCTGCTAGGCATGTAACAAAGCACTGTGCAGGCTACAGGCACGGCTCAACACTGGCCTGCATTTCCTATAGGGGAATGCACATTAACTGCATATATAGCAGGCTCTACAGGCATGTCACAGCACAGAGTAACATACACCTGTGTGAAAGTGCATAACCACAACCAATGTGAAGACAGCCACAGCCACATATGGTATGCTAGCGTATTATTACAGTATATGTACTATCTGTTCAACGTCAACCTCATGTGCTACTCACACACTAACCCTACATATACTGGGCAGATACACAATGTTTTCTGATGCCTGTCTTGGTATGGGACATGTGTGTGTATGGCCCTACAAACATGTCAGCCAATAGGGTAACATACAGTGGAGCATCATGTAACATGAGATAGAACAGAACCAAGAACAATGACATCTACCACAGTCTGTACACAGGCCAAGGTACATATTAACAATACACACACTGCCGACAATAACCATAAGTACACAGACCTCAGTACTGTGCACACAAGCACAGAATGTCAAGGTTATGTCATCAAATATAACCCCTACTATACATAACATGTAGCAGCCTGATATCTCATTGTTTTGTTATCAGATATGATGTCACTAATTATGGTGTACAGCACATATGCACCCCTTACTGCATGACATATGTACAAAGGTTGACAGGGTTATGGTTTGAGGCACATACATAGGGCCAATATTGACATGTTGCTGTGATAACCTCATACATTTACTGTTGTAACTGGGTTTGTTGCAACATATGTCCATGAGGGGTATGAAGTCAGTAACTCTCATGGCTGTCACCATCTACAGACTGCAATCCTCACACTACTTTCTGCAGTTCACAGATAGGTGCTCTGTGGGTAACACCTGAAACAAAAGGCACCACACACTGGCCAGTCTGCCGATGGCCATACAGATGGGTGTTCCCTCATAAACATAGCACTGACATGGCAGGTATGAAAACATGTAGGATAGCCATATCCACACACACCCTATTAAACCAACATTACTCCAAATGCAGTATAGCAGCACTTACAGTCTGTAGTCAGGTCAGGCATATCCACCTCTTGTGTGTTGGCCTGTTTCCACAGTGTATGTTGTTATAGGTAAATCTCCAATCCATCTGATATGCTGTTTGCCAAAAAACAGATCGTGTTACTGCTCACAGTGAATGAAAGGCCCAACACCAACATGATGTTCCTAGAAATTGGTGTGTGTTTCCATGCAATTGGCTATGGGAATGTTACCACAGCTGTTCCACATGCAATCAGCTAGAGGAGGGCTGCAATTCTTGCAGAGGCCATCAACTGATCCTGAGCATCACTTAAAATAGACATGCTGCTGCCTAAGCAATGCAGGTGTAAGTGTCCACATCCACCAGATAGGGAGTGAGAGAGGCAGACAGAGGCACAGAAAAGCCAGGGAGGGGTGGGAGAGTAAAACTTAAGCATGTTTGTGCCACACGCCTACCACTACAGGGTATCAACCCCCTGACGACTATGTAGTGCTATCACATGTCCATGCAGTTAGTGAATGCGCCACATAGGTTACATGTTGGGGAGCCCTCAGAACATATATGTGATGGTGAGTGACATCTGCAACAGGGATACGGTATCTATGTGGTAGGTGTAGTAGACGTGCCTGTCTGCATGAACAGTTGTCAGCATCAACACAGCCACACTCTCAC
>NC_056750.1:827337500-827342500 GCF_019279795.1 Protopterus annectens | reverse complement strand
TGGGGCAGGCTCAGGTTGTTCCTCCGAGTCACTCTGTGCCTGTGCAGGCCTTGGCAATGGTGGAGGGCTGTGTGGCCCTGCCCCATGTTGTTTCTGCTGCAGCTGTTTAAGCAGGATCATATTGTGTAGTATAGCACATATGATGGCAATGTGAGTGCATGTAGCTGGTGAGTACTACAAGGCTCCACCGGATGTGTCCAGGCACCGGAACTGTGACTTCAGCATCCCACACACATGCTCTACTATAAGTCTGGTCTGTGCATGTGCCTCATTATGGAGTTCTTGTTTGGGTGTGAGTGCGTTTCTGTCATGGTGTCAGCCATGGCTCCAGTGTGTATCCAGCACCCCCCACTAGGTGACCGTGAGGAATGTCCCCACTGGGAAATCTATGGTACAGTTGCGTCAGATGCTAGATGTGGGAATCGTAATAGCTTCCAGGGCATCCAACACACACATTCATTATTATGCCCTGGGTATTGCACATGTCCTGGCAGTTGATGGAGGTGAAGCCCTTGCGGTTGATGTAGACCCTACCCCGCTCACTGGGTGATACTTTGATGCATATGTGCATGCAGTCTATAGCACCCACTACCTCAGGGCATTTTGCTATTTGGTGGAACAGTTGCATATTGCTGGCCAATGCCTCACGGGTGTTGGGGAAATATACGTGCTCACCAACATGGTCTGACATGGCATCCAGGAACTGGTGGATTACCTTGGATGCTGATGCCTGTGAGATCTCCATCATATCCCCAGTTGGCCTTTGGAAGGTACCTGTAGCAAGCATTTTTAGGCCTTCACATGCCTTGGTATCTACAGGGATGGGTTCCTCTCTGTTATTTCTGTGTGTCAGGCATGGCCGGCACAACTCAACAATTTGCTGTAGGAGGTCTCTGTCCACCCTATATTGCTCCACTATCTCTAGCTCATGTAGCCCCTGGTAGGTTACCCTGGGTCTGTACACTCTTCTCCGTTTCCTCATTGTGGGTTGGTTGACAGCATTCACATTCTCACCACCCTCAGCCTCTTCCACAAGTTGTATGATAGCTATTGCAGCCCCTATCATTTTGTTATTTTGATTGTTAAAGGTTCCCCGCTTGTTTACACTGGTGGTGTACAGTGTGGGAAAAACCAGAGGGGAAGGTGTTTGCATAGTTTATGGTAGTGTTCTGGGCTGGTCTGCTGCCTGTGTAATTCGCTAATTCTGATACATTTCACCTGCCAGCTATGCTAGTGCTTCTAGATTACCTTCCTACTGCTGTTTTCCCTTCCCATTGCTTGCTTGTTTAAGCGCAGGGGAGCGCCACGCAAACACAATGCTCAAATGTGCACAGAGCTGCTATTTCCTGGTTTAACTTTTGTTTTAAACCTTTAAAAGCCAGTGCGTGGCATGCACACCCACTTAGGCAATGTAAAGAGTGCTAGGCAGAGTCAGATGCACCCCCTTTGCTTAGCTGTGCTTAGCTAGGAGCAAACCTGTGCCACAGGGCTCCAATCCGCTTACACTATGCCTGACACACACACCCCCATAATGTCAGCCAACTCCTAGGCTTGCACCAAGCTATTCCTGGGACCTGACTAGCATGCTGGGGAAAACTGGGATTCACTATCATTCCCCTCATTTGCATAGGATTGCCTGCTAATGCATAGTTACATGTCTCACACTGAGCCTCCCCCCTTAGCAACCACTACTCACTGGCCATATTGTCTTCTGCCTGCCATTGACTTTCATGGCAAAATAGTGATTTTAGTTAGAATGTTTATTTTAGTTTTTTAAATTATTTTCCCCCGATACCGTTTGCACGCAGCTGCCCTACGCTTAAACAGCTGAGATCGGCTGAAAAAAATAAAAGTTGATTTTTTTTATTTTTTTACACTGTTTGCAATTATACTTGGCCACTGGCATGCTTTATGACTGATATACAGCTTTTATTTGGAGCTGTCACAGCTCCGTTTTTGATTTTGCTGAAATGTACTCGGTTACTAACCGAGTACGTTTCTGCAGATTGCACTAGTCCTGCATGTCCAGTTTCAAGCTTCCTGGATCACACAATCACCTCATTTGCATGGATTTCCCTTGCATATGGGGTGATTTGCATACAGGGATTTAGTCCATGCAGGAGTGCTCGGGCATGCCCCTGCAGGCTGTTCATAGGTTCATAGGTTGGTACTAGGCTATCAGCCCTAGGGCCTATACAAGCCTAGCCATAACAATTCCCTGGCTATTTCTTCCCACATTATTTACTTTCCTGGACCCCTGTCTAGCAGGGCGACTGACGTGATCCCTGGGGTTAATTTCCTTTCACCCATCCAATCGTCAAGGTTCCTCTTGAAGAGGTCCAAAGAGGCACTCTGCTTGACATGTATGGGCAATCTATTCCAGAGTCTGGGGAGTCTCTGGGTCAGGAACCTATCCCTCCAGCATGTTTTGTTTATTGTGATGACAAGGTTTAGATCCCTGGCGTGTAGCTCTGAGGGATTGGGATTTCTTTAAGTGTAGCATGTCCAACAGCTCTGGGTTTGACATGGCCTTGTATGTTAAGCAGAGATCGCCTCTGAGTAGACGATATGCGACAGAGTATAGCTGGAGTTTTTTAAGGCGGTCAGCGTAGGGCATCTGCTTTAGGCCTGTGATTCTTTTAGTGAGGTATTTCTGAGGCCTTTCCAGTTGTTGCAGATGTCTTGAGAGGTACATACCAAATGGGGCGTTGTATTCTATAATGGGTCTAATGAGGGATGAGTACAGTGGGACAATGACCTCCTTTTTCTGGATGAAAAGCCCTTCGTGATGAGGTGTGCCACATAGAAGGATTTCCTGACTGTTGTGGCGATGTGGTTATCGAAGGTGAGACCACTGTCCACCTGTGTCCCTAAGTCGCTTATCACACTTTCTGTGTTTAGTGTACTGCCACCTATATGGTAATTCATGGATACATGTTTTTTCCCAAAGGGGATAACAATACAATTCTTGGCATTGAGCTTGAGCCCATGGCTCTGGCACCAAGCATCTGTTTCTGTAAGGCCCTTTTGTAGAGTATCCACATCATTTGGGGATTCAATAATGGCTCCCAGTTTGCAGTCATCTGCAAACTTTGTTAGCCAGAGTCCCTTAGTGTTGACCTGTACTTCAGAGAAGTAGATGCCAAACAAGAGCGGCCCCAGGACTGAACTCTGAGGTACTCCACTTGTCACTTGTCTGGAGCTGGATTTGGAGTCGGCTACTTTTACAGTGTGGGTTCTATCAGTAAGCCATTTAGCAACCCATTGGGTGACATAGGGATTAATACCCAACTTAGTAAGTTTATCTATGATTCCGGAGTGGGGGATGGTGTCAAAGGCCTTGGCAAGGTCTAGATAGGCTGTGTGGACCACCTTACCCTTGTCCATGGCTCTGGAGACTGATTCAAAGAAGTCAATCAGGTTCAGGAGACAAGATCGGCCCTTCACAAACCCAAACTGGGTGGGGTCCAGTGTTTGAAGGTTGCCAATGTCTTTGTTTATAAGTTCCATGATAATACGCTCCATGGCCTTGCAGATAAGGCTTGTCAGACTGATGGACGGTAGTTTCCGGGATCCAAGGTGGATCCCCCCTCGTGGATTGGGATAACTGTAGCTCTGCGCCACTCAGTGGGCACGAAACCTGAGGTGAGGCTATGATTAAACATGACACTTAGGTGAGGTGCCAGTTCATATTGTAGTTCATGTAGTACACAGCCTGGGATGTCATCTGGTCCCATGGATGCTGTATTCTTGGCTTTAGAGAGTGTGTTTTGTACCTGTGTGGCCGTTATTACTGGAATTTGGCAATCTTCCGGTATTGAGATGGGCCATTTAGGGGTGAGAGGGGTGAAGTTGGCACTGAATCGATCAGCCAGGATATTGGCAATATCCTTTGGATCAGTATATTTATTGCCATTCTGTTTTAGCTCAGAGCAGATCTGAGCATTACCATTTAGATTCTTGACATAGTTATAGAATGCTTTGTGGTTGTCTTTGGAATCTTTGGCAATTTTATTTTCATAACTAGCTTTGGAGGATTTTATGAGGCATCTCAGTTTCTTACTGAGGCTAGTAAGGGAGTTTTTTGCATCCTGGGATTTTCCTCTTTTCTGCAAAAGTTTCTTCCTTTTGTTGTAAAGTTTGTTTATGGCAGGGGACCATCAGATTGGCTTCCTTTTTTTGGATGAGAGCATTTTGGTTCTATTTGGGATGGCACGATTCATGCATGAGTGGATGTGCTCGTACAGTGCCTTAGTGTAGGATTCAGCTGTTGAACTTTCAGTTCCCGTCTGCATGGGTGTCATGAAGTTTGTCACTTCTGACTTGTTGATGGATCGCACGCAGACATATTGTCTGCTAGAGTTCCTGCACTAATCCTGCATGCTGTGCAAGGCATGCAGAATCTGGGGGAATGTCTCTGTATAGGATATGTATGATTTCATTGCCCCAGACTCAGTCCTGTTCCAGGAATTCTAGTTCCTTCCTCAAAACATGGTAGTCCTTGCGGATGAAAATGTCAAAGAAGGTGTGATGCCCGTGCCCTGGTCCAGCAATCAAGGAGCCTCAATCCTCACCACTAACTCCAGTGAGAGGCATCTCATTTAGGAGGAAAGGATAACAGATACACACAGTAAAGTGCAATTTCCCTTAAGAGCACACAGAGATCACAGTCAGTCTGGGGCTGGTCACTCCCTTGCTCTCCAAGTCCCCAATAAGACTCCCCACTAGCACAGCTATAGGGTCCAGATCTCAGCCAGCTGGGCAAGCTAAAACCTCCAGCACCCTCTGTGTCCAACCAGTGCTTCATGTCCCTGTCCAAGTAGCTGACACACACACACTTTGAAATGAGATTTATACAACCACACAGACACTCCTGGGGAAGGCTGGCACAGGCTCTCCAGCTGTGCCCCTTTTACCCAGACTATATGGTAGAAATCACTGCCACCACCCAGCTAATATTTATCAGCTACTCAAAGGCCCTTAAAACGGTGCCCAATTAT